>NW_028241365.1:0-52968 GCF_964263255.1 Lissotriton vulgaris | reverse complement strand
TATATGTATATATATATATATATATATATATATATATATATATATATATATATATATATATTTTTTTTTTTTATGAACAAAGGCAAGGACGCGGCACTCCTCTTGAACACGATTGTTTATTTCAGGTCTCTTAGCAAAAACTCCTACGCGTTTCGAACTAACGTTCTTGGTCACGGCAGTGTTCTACAAGAGTCCCTTTTCACTTTCCACAATTTATACTTTTCACTCAGTTACACAAAAAATGAGGAATTGTGGGCCTTGTAGTTTTACATTAAACGTATGTTTTTTAACAACAAAACATTTGTGTGGGGATTTGGGTGTGGGTAACATTTCATATAAGAAGTGTTATAACATAAATTTTAAATTTTATGAAATAAAATTATATGCTGATAATTAATTCAAAATTAAAGTCCATATGGTGCTTTAGCAATAAACACTGTACATCAGGGACCTTCATATAACGTTTTACGTTATGATTCATTACACGGGCTGAGTGCCCTATGTCCCACACTGTTCCCCCTTGATTTATGCGTTATGGCCTTTACAATGTTCCTTCACACAGGATTTTTAACAAAGTTAATGATCAGAGTTTTTAGAGATGTACATGCATCTCCTCATCTGCGTTCAACCCTCTCGGCTGTCTTGTTTTAAACTTAATTATTAGTTTCGACTCCAAACGTCTCAATTTCAAAAGTCTGTCTCCCCCTCTTTCCTGGGTGGTGGTGGGGATAGATGCTAATCCCAAATATCTAATGTCTTCCCAAGTTTTGTCAGTGTGTGTTCTCAGATGTTTCGCCATGGCATAGGTGTTATCATTGTTTTGTATTGCCCGAATGTGTTCTAAGATTCTCTTCTTGAGAGGGCATTTGGTACTCCCAATGTATTCTTTTCCACATTGACACATGAGCATATATACAACAAAGGAGGATTCACAAGTTATTTTTGTTTTGATTATGAAGTCTTTGCCCGAAGGGTCTGCTATGGTTGTTGCGTTTTGGCCTATTCTGCATGCTTTGCACGTTTTGCATTTGGTAAATCCAATGTTTCTTTTCTGCAGCCAGTCTTTCTGTTTTGTCAATGAAAAGTGGCTGTTCACCAAGTGGTCTGAGAGATTTGGCAAAGCATGCAGAATAGGCCAAAACGCAACAACCATAGCAGACCTACACTGTGCCTCATCCGCCATTCAGCTGTTTCTCGCCCGCTCTTGCGGCTTCATCGTCTCGCTCACCATGTAGTTGAGTTGCGCCCACTCTTGCGGTGCAGCGATAGGCGGCTGCCACAGGAGTCTTAAAATGGCGGACGGCTCTTCGGATTTGAGCCTGGTCCACTAACATGGCCCTGGAACACCTTGGAACTCGGACGTCCCCTGAGCCTTGAAGATTTTACAAAAGTCTTGGGGGCTCCCGACTCCTGCAGGCTTCCGGTGGGGAGCGGCTGCCATGATTGCTCGCGGAATGACCACGACGGAGCCACGAGATGGTGGTGCTCTCAGCTTTAGTCTGAAACATCTAGAAACAAGGTGGGGCTTTCATCGTTTGGGAAAAAAAATGTTTTAATCGAATGAAAAGTGATATTTTTAGGTCATATGATCAAGCCTTCCATCATTAGGAAACCAAAAGTAAAATGAACCAATGAAAAGTTTTATAAAGAAGTCACATGACCTGTTATGCTTACGTTACGCGCTGCTATAAAAAGCGTCGAAAATCCGTTGACACGTGAGGCGGCGTCAGTAGCGGACCGATGTGCGAATAGGCCGAAGGCAGCACAACGCGCCGAGATCCGGATGGCACCGAGGTGGTGTCCAGCAAGTTGCCGCACTGGTGTGGCCATCCTACAATGCTGCACCGAAATGAATGATGTAATATGTGACATCATCAGCAGTGGATTGCGGGTGCGCGATATATAGTTAGCGCATCTAACTATATATGCGAATTTCAATGGTTTTATGCGAGTAAAATAAGGTTTTGAAAATGCTAATCCCTAACTATATATGGGCTAAAACCTATGGTTTTTTCATTGAATATATATATATATATATATATATATATATATATATATATATAATATATATATATATTCACTGAAAAAACCATAGGTTTCACACCAGTTATAGTTAGGTGGAAATTCTACTCGCATAAAACCATTGAAATTCCCACGTTATAGTTAGCTGGACTCACTATAACTTGCGCGTGCAATGCACTGCTGATGACGTCACATATTAAATCACTCATGACATGGTCAGTGACATCACTCATGACATCACTGATGACATCTCAAATGACATCACTGATGACAACATCCTTGTGACAAAGTGGCAGACCTCCTATCAGCATAAAATAACCGTTGACACACACATTCAAAAATAGAAACTAACATTTTCTTAAAAAAGGAGAAACCAATACCAATTACAACAACTTATTAGGTAATTCCAACATCTACATACACATCCACTCATTCACCAACAGTTCTATATAGTCACTCATGCATGTACTTACTCATCATATGTACTCATACACCTATACATCCTGTTACACACTAATACTCACCCATAAAGTTACTCACACACAAATTCACACATGCAAATAAACTATCAAAAAACATTTACTTGAGGAGCCAAGATGGCGACCGGAGCAGACCTGTAGGCTCCCGGCTACACCAGCCTTTCTCCACCGCACCGACATCCTGACTTCTATCCTGGTGGAATTTGGCAGCGGATTGTGTGTGGCGCGGCGCTGATTTCAGCTGTGCTTTCCCGGACTCTCGACCTGCCCGGCGGCCGGAGATAGCTGCGGGACTGTTTGCAGCCCTGGACCCCGCCTGCACAGTCGCTCTCTGCCGTGCCCCGGAGAACTACTGGCGGCCGGACTACTCGTTCGGCGCTGAAGACCCGAGCACTGGTACAGTTCTCGTGGGGCGATACCCGGACTGCGCTGCCTGTAAAGACCCGTCGCAGGCGGTGTGCTGTGAGTGCTTGCTGCGATGCGGCGCCCTTCCGGAACGGATCCTTTGTTTGGGGCTGGGGATATGCGACGTGGGTCGCTCGGCCATGTTGGCTCGGCAACGGCTGCCTGATTCCCTGTCTCACTACACTGGTCTGCTGCAGGGCAACTCTCCGTGACGTGTGCCTTATTGGCACTGTATTTGGTGCTATTGAAGCCTTGGCTGGGCGCTCGCTCGTGCCACACTCGTCCTGGTGATTGCCCCGGACTTTCGCCATAATGGCTTTGCTTGGCGCTTCGTGTTGTGGGGGAGAGCGCCCGTCCCTGCCAGTGGTTTGTGCTGCCCCGCCTGTGTTAGGGTCCGGCTCCCAAGCGCCTTCCCTGGGAAGTGAGAAGCAGGGGCTACAGCCACCACTTTCTCTCGGAACTATCCTGATTGCCCTGTGCGACTTCCGAGCTGACATGCACCATGGCTACCACGTACTGGGAGGAAAACTGGACGACATGGCGTCTGCGCTGCGGCAGGGATGCAACGTTTGGACCCAGCAAAGCTTTCATTCGCCTCCGCCTGCGCTTCGTGGGGATACAGTGCTTCCTTCTGCCCGCAGGACAGATGTGCCCGCTTCCAACTATATTGGCGCCCGAGACCGCCCGTCTGACAACCCCGCCTGGGATACTTTGTTTCCACTTTCACCGGAGTGTGCTACATTGTTGGTTTTATCATCGCGAGTGCCCTGGGACCTGTACATGACATCACTGGCCCAGTCGACGGCTCCTGTTTCGTGTCCTCCGCCTTTGTCATCGAAGAACTCGTACTCTCCGAGTGTCCCGGAGGAACTCCCTACTAAGGTCGTTGGATTTTATGGTGACTTTCGACTGCCATTTTGTGTTCCTGAGTCACTCTCATTCTTTCTGTGGCCATATTGTCTCTTTGTTTCACAGTGGGCGGGCCTCTCTCGGGGAGCGTATTTGGGGATGTATCCACGATCGGGCTAGGGCTAGGCTGCTTCCTTTATTATCGGCTTCTTGGCTGGTTGAGCCGGGTTTGGGACTGTTTTTTGCATCCAGTTTAGTCACACGCTGCAAATTGACATTTCACTCCTGTATCTGCATCATTGCTTGCTGATTATTTTGAGTTTGGGGTGGAGGTTGTACTTGTGGCTGGGGGGACCGGGACTGCCTAGAATTGATCCTCCTCCTGCCTTGTTTGTTTTTTGAGAGTTGACGATTAGGCGTGTCCTTTTCTCACTCTCTATATCTGGATGTTACACCTTTTTCTTTTTCTTCTTCCTTTCTTTTCTTTCTCGCTATATTTCGGGTTTATTGGGCGACAGACACACTGCTGGGGGGGGGGGGCAGGCCGTAGCCTCGGCATGCGTGTAGGGTGGGGGGTTAGAAGTTAATTTCTAGTTATAGTTTCTATTGTGCCTTATTTTATTCTTATTATTGTTTTTCTCCTTTTTTGTCTGGGTCCATGTCTAGGTTACTAGGGGATAGGTGGCGGCGGACATTGGGTGGGACGTTAGGATTGTTATTTTGTTGGATATACATCTTGCTGCCATGCTGCCTGGGTGGGACTTGACGGTTGGGTTGATCTCCTGCGTGGTGAATTGTAGCGAACGTCATGTTCCTCCCACATGGATTCTGCTTCCTTGCTTATTCTTCTTTTATGATTCAGAAAAAGTAAGATTTGAATTTAATAGTCGCATAAAACCTTAAAACTAACCTTCACTGATTCTGGGACACGGTACTACAGCAATTACAGTGTAACTCTTCAATGCTTGTCTGGGATGATGGGGTATTACTGTGTCGCCGTATTGCATGCATTGGTGCTTCATAAGTTTTGTGGCCGGCCTGAGGGTTGTGGGCCCGTATTTGTTCTTATTTGATGCACAATAAAGGTTTTCAAAAATTAAAAAAAAAAAAACATTTACTTGATTGTACTGCTATATACACACCACTGCACATACTTCTACAGAGACTGAAACATATTTACTCTCTTAAACAATCAATTATAAAAACACATACTCACTAACCCACCCATACAGTCTTGCACACATGCTGTCTTCAAAATACATACAAATAGTGAGTCACTCATTCATGCATCTGTGCTCTAAGTAATATCCCCCACCGAACCATACAGACACTGATACTGATACTCAAAAAAACAACTAATAACCCATATACACACTCATGTAATTGTAATTGTAATTGTAATTGTAACGGTATTTATAGAGCGCGATTGCTGCCCGTGGGCGTCCAAGCGCTGAGCTGACCAGAAAGTGACGGAGGAGGTGCTATGGTACAGTGGGTTTGTCAAACAACCATGTTTTTAAGTTTTTGCGGAATGAGAGAAGATTTGAGTTGGACCGGAGTGAGAGGGGAAGGTCGTTCCAGAGCCTGGCGGTATTCAGCGAGAACATTCTTCCCCCTGCTCTGGCTCGCTTTACTCTGGGAATGACGGCAAGGAAGGCCTCCTTTGATCGTAGATTCCTATTGGGATGATAGGGAGTGACAAGATTTCTGTTGATCGCTGGGCTTGTGTTCCAGAAGGTGCGGTGCGCCAGGCACAATGCTTTGAAGGCTATCCTCTGCCTCACTGGCAACCAGTGGAGAGTTTTTAGAGCAGGTTTAGCAGACTGAGTGCGCGGGATTTCTAGCAAGGAACGAGCTGCACAGTTTTGAACAACCTGTAGTTTTCGAAGTGTAAACTCAGGTGCCCCCATGTATAGGGCATTGTTCGAGTCAAGGCGAGACTGGATTAGCCCTTGGACCGCAACCTTTTTGGCTTCTAGCGGCAGCAGCGGAAGAACCTTCCTCAGGGTTCTTAGAAGGCCGAAGCATGTGGCAGATAGTTTTGTGGCCTGGGTGGAGAAGGAGAGTTTGTTATCCAACCACACTCCCAGGCTCTTCACGCTTTCCTTTGGGGTGGGGGGGGGGACCCAGTGCATTGGGCCACAGGGAGGTGAATGGGACTGGAGAGGGTGGGCTACTCAACAACCCATGCAGCCACTAATACACAAAGTGAGACACAGATACAGATATTTAAATATTTAAACATTACTCGCTAATATATGTATTCACTAAGATACATTTAATAAGTCAGTTAACCAATCAATTGTACACAAAAAACATCCATTTAGACATTTATTTACCCATTTATTCTTCCATCAACCTTTAGATATACATATATAAAAAATATTTATTTTTCAGAAAGATACACATTCACTGGATGATGTCATCAGTGGTGTCATTTGAGATGTCATCAGTGATGTCATGAGTGATGTCACTGACCATGTCATGAGTGATGTAATATGTGACGTCATCAGCAGTGCATTGCACGCGCAAGTTATAGTGAGTCCAACTAACTATAACGTGTGAATTTCAATGGTTTTATGCGAGTAAAATTTCCACCTAACTATAACTGGTGTGAAACCTATAGTTTTTTCAGTGAATTTAATAGGTTTTTTAAATGCTAATTCCTAACTATAACTGGTGTGAAACATATGGTTTTTTCAGTGAATATATATATATATATATATATATATATATATATATATATATATATATATATATATATATATATATATATATATATATTTTCACTGAAAAAAACATAGGTTTCACACCAGTTATAGTTACCTGGAAATTTTACTGACATAAAACCATTGAAATACCCATGTTATAGTTAGTTGGACTCACTATAACTTGCGCGTGTAATGCACTGCTGATGACATCACATATTACATCACTCATGACATGGTCAGTGACATCACTCATGACATCACTGATGATACCATCCAGTGAATGTGTGTCTTTCTGTAAAATAAATATGTTTTATATATGTATATGTAAAGGTCGATGGAAGAATAAATGGTTAAATAAGTGTCTTAATGGATATTTTTTTTTTAAATGATTGGTTAACTGGCTTATTAAGTGTATCATAGTGAATACATATATTAGCGAGTATTGTTTCAATATTAAATGTTTGCATCAGTGTTTCACTTTGTATATAAGTGGGTGCATGGGTTGGCTAGTAGCTACATGTGTGTTTCTATGGCTTATTAGATTTTTTTTAGTATCAGTATAAATGTCTGTATGATTTGGTGGGGGTGTTACTTAGCACACTGATGCATCAATGACTGACTCACTGTTTGTATGTGTTTTGAAGACAGCATATGTGCCAGACTGTATGGGTGAGTGAGTGTGTATATGTATGTGTTAGTAAGTGAATGACTGTCTCACTACTGTCTTTATCAGTAACTACATATGTTTTAATCTAGTATATGTGAGTATTGGTGTATATAAGTGAGTGTATGTGAGAGCGAGAGATTGAAAGAGTTCTTGTTTTAATAAGTATGTGTTTCTATAAGTGATTGTTTAAGAGAGTAAGAGTGTGTAAGTGTCTTTAGAAGTAAGGTGGTAGTGTATGTATAGCTGTATATGCAAATAAATGGATGTTCAATAGTTTATTTGCATGTGTGAGTATGTGTGAGCAACTTTTGGAAGACTGTCGGTGTGTTAACGGATGTATAGGTGTCTCGCTACATATGATGAGTGAGTATCTGTATGAGTGACTATATAGAAGTGTTGGTGAGTGAGTGGATGTGTATATAAATGGTGGAATTACTGAATTGGTTGTTGTAACTGGTATAGGTATGTCCACTTTTTTTAAATGTTAGTTTTTATTTTTCAAAATGTGTTTCAAGGGTTACTTTACAGTGAAAGTAGGTCAGTCTCTCTGTCACAAGGATGGTGTCATCAGAGATGTCATGAGTGATGTCACTGACCATGTCATGAGTGATGTAATATGTGATGTCATCAGCAGTGCATTACAAGTGCAAGTTATAGTGAGTCCAACTAACTATAACGTGGGAATTTCAATGGTTTTATGTCAGTAAAATTTCCAGGTAACTATAACTGGTGTGAAACCTATGGTTTTTTCAGTGAATTTAATAGGTTTTTTAAATGCTAATTCCTAACTATAACTGGTGTGAAACCTATGGTTTTTTCAGTGAATTTCAAAGGTTTTTTAACTGCTAATTCCTAACTGTAACTGGTGTGAAACCTTTGGTTTTTTCTGTGAATTTCATAGGTTTTTTAACTGCTAATTCTTAACTTTTTATAGGGCTTCATACCTATGTACTTTTTAGTGAATTTCTAAGGTTATTTTTTCGCAAATGTCTATAGCTGAGAAAGGTATGTTTTTCTAAAAATGAACCCTATATTGTATATTAATATAATATATATTTTTAAGTATATTCATTTTTTAAAAAAATTTCACTTTGGTGCGCTTCCGGTGCGCGTACCGGTGAGCGCCCCGGTGCGCGTACCGGGGCACGTTCCGTCAGCGCACTTTTTAAAAAAAAAGAAAAGAAAATAATGAGAAAAGGAAAATGAATAAGGGAGCAAAAGAAGAGAAGAAAGAGGAAGAAAACTAAAGCAGAGGTTCTGGGAGAATGTGAATGGGTGATGAAAGTAAAAGGAAGGAGAGTTAAGTATGGGGAATGACAGGTAGTGACGGAACCAGAGAAAAGAAACAGTAGTGACGGAGGGAAAGAAAATAGCAGTGAGTGTAAGTAAAGAGGAGTGAAAGAGGGTGGATATAACTGAATAAGGGTAAGACATGGGGAGTGACAGAGAGAAAAAAGAGAGAGAGTAAAGGAAGAAGTGTCAGAAAGGGACTAAGTGAACCAGTAAAAAAGGTAAGTGAAGGAGTGTGGATGAGCAGGGGCACTGAAAGAAGTTGAATGTGGTAGGAAAGTAAGGAAAAGAGAAGTAAACATGGAGGATAAGAATAAGTGAGGGAAGCAGAGTAAGGAAACAGGGGTGAGGTAGGGTGAGAGAAAAGTAGTGAGGTTAAAGCAAAGGGTGATGACAAACTACATTTTGTAGACACACTTACCATAAAATCAATGAAAACTTACTTGTATCTGTGAAAGACAAAAGAAAAAACAAGTTATAATTAGTAAAATATATATTTAAAAATAGAAGAGACAGTTCAAGAGGTAAAACATCTAAAAAAGTTCACTAAGAAATAAAGCAATAGTGAAGGATACAAAAACAGAAATAAAGTAATGTAGAAAGAGAAAAAAGAGGGAAAAAGAAATAGAAAGAGAACAAATTTCTGAAGGTAAGTAAGATACTAAAAGAATGTGAGATACCAAAACGAAATCAGGAAAGATAAGAAAGTAAAAGGAAAATAAGTGAAAAGGAGAGGAGTCTAAATGAGGAACTATTAATAAGAAATAGGAATAGAGGAGCCAAGATGACGACCGGAGCAGACCTGTAGGCTCCCGGCTCCACCAGCCTTTCTCCACCGCACCGACATCCTGACTTCTATCCTGGTGGAATTTGGCAGCGGATTGTGTGTGGCGCGGCGCTGATTTCAGCTGTGCTTTCCCGGACTCTCAACCTGCCCGGCGGCCGGAGATAGCTGCGGGACTGTTTGCAGCCATGGACCCCGCCTGCACAGTCGCTCTCTGCCGTGCCCCGGAGAACTACTGGCGGCCGGACTACTCGTTCGGCGCTGAAGACCCGAGCACTGGTACAGTTCTCGTGGGGCGATACCCGGACTGCGCTGCCTGTAAAGACCCGTCGCAGGCGGTGTGCTGTGAGTGCTTGCTGTGATGCGGCGCCCTTCCGGAACGGATCCTTTGTTTGGGGCTGGGGATATGCGACGTGGGTCGCTCGGCCATGTTGGCTCGGCAACGGCTGCCTGATTTCCTGTCTCACTACACTGGTCTGCTGCAGGGCAACTCTCCGTGACGTGTGCCTTATTGGCACTGTATTTGGTGCTATTGAAGCCTTGGCTGGGCGCTCGCTCGTGCCACACTCGTCCTGGTGATTGCCCCGGACTTTCGCCATAATGGCTTTGTTTGGCGCTTCGTGTTGTGGGGAAAAGCGCCCGTCCCTGCCAGTGGTTTGTGCTGCCCCGCCTGTGTTAGGGTCCGGCTCCCAAGCGCCTTCCCTGGGAAGTGAGAAGCAGGGGCTACAGCCACCACTTTCTCTCGGAACTATCCTGATTGCCCTGTGCGACTTCCGAGCTGACATGCACCATGGCTACCACGTACTGGGAAGAAAACTGGACGACATGGCGTCTGCGCTGCGGCAGGGATGCAACGTTTGGACCCAGCAAAGCTTTCATTCGCCTCCGCCTGCGCTTCGTGGGGATACAGTGCTTCCTTCTGCCCGCAGGACAGATGTGCCCGCTTCCAACTCTATTGGCGCCCGAGACCGCCCGTCTGACAACCCCGCCTGGGGTACTTTGTTTCCCCTTTCACCGGAGTGTGCTACATTGTTGGTTTTATCATCGCGAGTGCCCTGGGACCTGTACATGACATCACTGGCCCAGTCGACGGCTCCTGTTTCGTGTCCTCCGCCTTTGTCATCGAAGAACTCGTACTCTCCGAGTGTCCCGGAGGAACTCCCTACTAAGGTCGATGGATTTTATGGTGACTTTCGACGGCCATTTTGTGTTCCTGAGTCACTCTCATTCTTTCTGTGGCCATATTGTCTCTTTGTTTTACAGTGGGCGGGCCTCTCTCGGGGAGCGTATTTGGGGATGTATCCACGATCGGGCCAGGGCTAGGCTGCTTCCTTTATTATCGGCTTCTTGGCTGGTTGAGCCGGGTTTGGGACTGTTTTTTGCATCCAGTTTAGTCACACGCTGCAAATTGACATTTCACTCCTGTATCTGCATCATTGCTTGCTGATTATTTTGAGTTTGGGGTGGAGGATGTACTTGTGGCTGGGGGGACCGGGACTGCCTAGAATTGATCCTCCTCCTGCCTTGTTTGTTTTTTGAGAGTTGACGATTAGGCGTGTCCTTTTCTCACTCTCTATATCTGGATGTTACACCTTTTTCTTTTTCTTCTTCCCTTCTTTTCTTTCTCGGTATATTTCGGGTTTATTGGGCGACAGACACACTGCTGGGGGGGGGGGGCAGGCCGTAGCCTCTGCATGCGTGTAGGGTGGGGGGTTAGAAGTTAATTTCTAGTTATAGTTTCTATGGTGCCTTATTTTATTCTTATTATTGTTTTTCTCCTTTTTTGTCTGGGTCCATGTCTAGGTTACTAGGGGATAGGTGGCGGCGGACATTGGGTGGGACGTTAGGATTGTTATTTTGTTGGATATACATCTTGCTGCCATGCTGCCTGGGTGGGACTTGACGGTTGGGTTGATCTCCTGCGTGGTGAATTGTAGCGAACGTCATGTTCCTCCCACATGGATTCTGCTTCCTTGCTTATTCTTCTTTTATGATTCAGAAAAAGTACGATTTGAATTTAATAGTCGCATAAAACCTTAAAACTAACCTTCACTGATTCTGCGACACGGTACTACAGCAATTACAGTGTAACTCTTCAATGCTTGTCTGGGATGATGGGGTATTACTGTGTCGCCGTATTGCATGCATTGGTGCTTCATAAGTTTTGTGGCCGGCCTGATGGTTGTGGGCCCGTATTTGTTCTTCTTTGATGCACAATAAAGGTTTTCAAAAATTAAAAAAAAAAAAAAAAAGAAAGAGGAATAGAAGATGACTGAGAGTGAGTGAAGGGGAGTCACAGAGTGAAGGGATGTAAGGAATGAGGTTAATATAGAATATTGGATGAAAAAGGAGTGAGAGAGTAAGTACACAGAAAACAAAGGGAAGGACTGAGTGAACTGCAGTACAATGAGTGCGAAAGGAAAAAGAGTAAAGGAGAAAAAGAAAGAAAGAGAGGGGAAGAACACTAAAGCAGTGGTACTGAGAGAATGTGAGAAAGATAAAAAGTGGTGGAAGGGAGAGAGGAAATGCAGACAGTTCAAATTGGATTGAGGAGTTGTGAATGAAGTGGAGTAAAGGAACAGCGATGAAACAAAGTTAAAAAAAGGCAGTGTAAATGAGTAAAGAGAGCTAAATAAGGGTGAAAAAGGAAAATGAGTGAGAGACAATGTGAATACAATATAAATTACACAATGCAAACTATAGAATAACTTCTACAATATGTTACATTGTTTATTTTTGCTGTTCTCAGAATATATTGAATTTCACTTAAATTAGTGAGTTCAAACTCTTCATCATATAACAGCGGGGAAAAAAAGAACACAATCTAAAAGATTGTGTTAAAAAAACCCATACAAACTTACAACTCTTATATGTACACTAATCTTTGATTCACTTACTTTTCCGTGAGGCCAAATAGAAGATAGTGAAGGTCCTTTTGGTGGAAAAAAGTCTGCTGTGCTCTATAACTTCCATTTCATCGACTTCCTATGAAAAAAGATCTAAGAACATCATACCTTACACTTTCCTTACGGCCAAATTGTGTCAGATATATGAGTATTTTTTACTATGAGATCCACTTACAGTACCTATACCAGATACACAATTTTAAACATTAGATTAACTAACTAACTAACTTTTATTAACTATTCCCATCTTCAAAGGCCAATTCCCTTTACTAAAACTTTGGTTTTAAAAACACTAGGTAAGAATTTTTAAAGTCATAAGGCAAACGTTGTTTATAAGTCAAATGAGAATCATTGCAGTAAGACCAACCTTTTTTACATTTTAAGTAGCATGTATAATGTCCTGATATTGTCGAAGGACCGTCATGATAAATAATAGCTTCAGTTGTAAAGGTTCTTCCTGAAATTGATAACTGAGAAGCCACAAAATTTTGGATACAAGTTGTCAATTTAATCCCATCAGGTCGACATCGTTGGAAAACTAAAATGATATACTAACCATAACTTTGTATAAATATTGTGGATAGCATTGGACATTTACATTGAGTACACACCATATTATGATCTGCTGCTTTAACTAGATTTTTAAATGACACTGATTTACAGTCTGGTAAAGTCAAATATATTAATCTTTCAGTGTCTATTCTAGTATTACTTGATGAACTACAATTGTGGCAGTCATGCTGCCATTGATAAGAAAGGCTGAAAAGATTATCTACATCTACACCTTCATCTTCCAGAACACCAAACATATACATTAAAAATTCCTGACAATCCTGCTGAATGTTCTGTGAAAATGTATCTTGACCAGAACACATATCTAAAATATTTCAAATTTCTGTTACACTTTCTATTTTTGCTCTATCACTGCTACATTTCTCAAACACAGAATTCAATAAACCACATATGGCCGGGATGCCTATCACCCCCTCCCAACACAATCCCCAAGGATGGGAAGACGGACGCAGTTCTGAACTTTTGGAAGGCGGGAGGGAGTTACCCTCCCGGCCGTATTTATTAAAAATATGAAACAAAATTAAAACATTAAAATAACAGTTTCATATCATGTACAATTTTTCATTTATACATTTCACTGCAGTCACGTTTATTGGCTAACCTTAACAAATCTCTAATACAAAGGTTCTCCTAGCCGAGTCTTAACATCCTGCAAATGCATACTTTCTAAATAAAAATTGTACATCCTAACATTACGGGCCAACGGCAAGGTCCTAACCGGTGTCAGATCCCTACTACCAGAACTCCACCCTCACGGTGTGAGGGGCGGTCGCACAGAGGACTGTACCTCTGTGCCAACTTCCAATTTCCCTTGTCTTAGCGGGGGCCCCTTATTTAACTCGACGCCATCTTAGTGGTCGTCCGAGGACTCGTGTGAGGTGTCTAGAAGGTAGCGTGGACCCCCCTCCGACCCCACACTGTTCACCACATCCGCCGTTGCGGATATCCTGGCCCCGGGAAATTCCTAGGAGGGGCATCGAGCCGCCTCCTCCCCTGGGAGGGGCCTATGACCGCCTTCCCTTCGGCGACCCCATATTTAGTGGGTGCCGCCTCCCCGTGTGAGGGGCCAATGGCCGCCTCCCCCGGGCGCTCCCATCCATAATGGGTGGCGCCCCCTCTAGGGATCTTGAAATTACTGCTCACCGATCATGACCTTACCGCCCGACCAAAATAAATACGACGTTTTTGAACCTAATGAAGAGAGCGATAAAGCGGTTAACTGGACATTGTACTATTCATCCACTTATCTACACATGCTACACATTTAATTAGACTGTGATACTCCGCTCAACTGGATGAGAAAAATTGTTATGAAGCAAATCACTTTATTGCAGTTCAAACATTGACATCTTTATTACACACTAAAAACCCTGGAAAAAAGATACTATCAACGCAAATCAACTTCATTGCATTACTAACGTTGCCATAAGGGGCTGGTGGGTGGGTCAAAATTGCTCCTTGTTCCGTCTAGGGCTCACGTGCAACGAGAGGGTGCAGCTTCCAAGCACAGGAACAAGAGGATGCTTCTTTGGATTGTTGCTCCTTTTATTCCTCTTCGGGAGGGCGTGTACCCTCCTCTGGTACGCCTACGGGGCGTGACCAACGGTGTAGGTGTCTAGGACAACCCCTTCTTGGGCGGGAAAAGGCGCGCCTCGGCTACGCCACTTCGGGCATACCAGCCGAGACACGCCCCCCGCCCAAAATGGTTTCCCGGGGGGATACGGGCACCCTACCATACGTTCGGGGGGACCGAGTGGTCGCCCCTTTCCATATGGCCGGGATGCCTATCACCCCCTCCCAACACAATCCCCAAGGATGGGAAGACGGACGCAGTTCTGAACTTTTGGAAGGCGGGAGGGAGTTACCCTCCCGGCCGTATTTATTAAAAATATGAAACAAAATTAAAACATTAAAATAACAGTTTCATATCATGTACAATTTTTCATTTATACATTTCACTGCAGTCACGTTTATTGGCTAACCTTAACAAATCTCTAATACAAAGGGTCTCCTAGCCGAGTCTAAACATCCTGCAAATGCATACTTTCTAAATAAAAATTGTACATCCTAACATTACGGGCCAACGGCAAGGTCGTAACCGCTGTCAGATCCCTACTACCAGAACTCCCCCCTCACGGTGTGAGGGGCGGTCGCACAGAGGACTGTACCTCTGTGCCAACTTCCAATTTCCCTTGTCTTAGCGGGGGCCCCTTATTTAACTCGACGCCATCTTAGTGGTCGTCCGAGGACTCGTGTGAGGTGTCTAGAAGGTAGCGTGGACCCCCCTCCCACCCCACACTGTTCACCACATCCGCCGTCGCGGATATCCTGGCCCCGGGAAATTCCTAGGAGGGGCATCGAGCTGCCTCCTCCCCTGGGAGGGGCCTATGACCGCCTTCCCTTCGGCGACCCCATACTTAGTGGGTGCCGCCTCACCGTGTGAGGGGCCAATGGCCGCCTCCCCCCGGGCGCTCCCATCCATAATGGGTGGCGCCCCCTCTAGGGATCTTGAAATTACTGCTCACCGATCATGACCTTATCGCCACAGGCCGGATAGTTGACCGGCTATCCGGACCCCCCACACTCCTACTAAAGGTCATGACTATACAAACCCCTTAACCATGCTATGAAGTCTCCTATGAGTAAGACATTCCCCTCCCGGGACAAATGAACCCCATCTTCGAGATACATGTTATCCCCCCGGATACATCCATGCGGAATACAGTGCAACTGTCCTGAACGAAACAATCTACCCAGCTTGTTATTAACTTTCTTTACTGAATGATTCAAAGCTGACACAGAGAGGGCCCCCCGCCACACCTTCCTTGGAATCATGTGTGACCATGCTATCGTGCACCCCGGAATCCTCTTTGCCAACCAGCTAACAGTGGATAGAACCCGCTCGAGGAGTACTCGCCGACCGAGCGCCACCAAGTCATTGCCCCCCAGATGCACTATGATTATAGACGGCGGTGACCTTGTCCGCCCTAACAGTTCCTCGATAAAACACTGAAACCGGTCAATACAGAGCCCGCCCCTTCCATGGAAGGTCACCCTGTACCCGTATTCCCCAGCTGCGTGAATCATGTCACCTGCTTTGAATACGTCCGCGGCACGCCTCACGTATGAGTGGCCCACGACCCACACCACTCTTTCCTCAGCCGGTGATCTTTGACCGCTGGTTCCCAGGTGTCGGGTCGACTGCACAGTCCGCCCCGCCTCGCAAGCTCGCGAAACTGTAAACCAAACAAAAGACAAGAAGCGTGAGTGCATGACATTAGCTTCACAACATGTGCAACCGCACATACCTTTTATAACAGTTCGAGGACCATCGTCCCAATTGTTTCACCATTTCCACACTTTGACCCCTGGCTGTAGCTTCTGTAGCAGCCCCTATCCTGAAGGAATGGGTCCCAAAATCGCTCGGGTCCAAGCCCGCTGCCGAATTGCCAAAGTTAACACCCGCTGAAACTGAAACCTTGTCAGTGGGGTGGCGTTGGTGTTTCTCAGCAAGCTTCCCCCCCATGCTACCGCCCTTTGCGCCAGGTATTCCTCAACGCACTGCACCGGGCACATGGGGGACCCTCGCATGCGCTGGACCACAATACTGTCCCCCATCGCACCCTGGTCGGTTTTAGACATGGCTATTGTGATTACCATTGAATCACCCTTGATCTGAACGTGTTCCTGACATAGACCTCCCCCCACATCCTTCTTATTTCTTGCCACCAGCTCGCTCACCCGCATAGCCCCATGGAATGCTAATGCGAAAGCGGCCCGGAACAGCACTGCTTCGGACTGGGAGGAACATGTCGTGGGGAGCACTGACATCAACAGGGACAATCTTTCTAACCCAATCGGGTGCCTCTCGTCTACTCTATGACCCTCAAGGCGTTGCCACCCTCGTAGTGCCTTCGTAACCAAAAAGGACGATGTAGGGTCCTTGATGCCGTAAGCCTGCGCCATGAATGCAATGGCGGCCCGGTGCCTATTGGCCGTCGCTGCTGATCGGCCTGCCTTGTGGAGTGCTACTAAAAACTTCAGTACATACTCCTCCTGTCCCCACTTATCCCCTCCTGCTGGACCCAAAAATGCACAATAGGAACGAAACGCTCCTTCGTACGCCTTCCATGTCCTGGGGGCTAAGCTGGCTCCCACGAGGTCCTGTAATCCGGGGCACCGAGTGACCAGAGAGCTTCGGGAAATGGTGCTGCCACTAGATCCGCAGAAGGTAGATAACCCCTGAAGGCCTGCATGTGGGAACGAGAGAGTGCATCAGCCGCCTGGTTCAGTACACCCGGCACATGCCTTGCCCTAAACTGAACGTTCAGTCTCATGCACAGTAGTACAATTTCCTTTAACAATCTCAGAATCAACTTGCAGCGTGCTGCCTGGTTATTTATGCATTCAACCACGGTCATGTTATCGGACCAAAATACCACAGAGCGATCACGGAAATTGTCCGGCCATGCCTTCAGGGCCACCAAAATGGGGAACAATTCAAGAAACCCAATGTTACCTGTTAGCCCACTGGTGTGCCACCACCTCGGCCATGTTTGCGCCGACCATCGATTACCAAAGATGGCGCCAAATCCCACGCTCCCTGCCGAGTCGGTCCACAAACCCAGCTCGTCCGAGGATGCTGGTGGTTTGCTCCATACCACTCGACCGTTGAAATCCGCCAGAAATGCCAACCATATGCGCATATCCTGGCGAACCTCTGCAGACAGTCTTGTGCGGTGGTGTCCTTCTTTGAGACCGACCATGGCTTGTGCAATAGAGCGGGAAAAGGGGCGGGCCATTGGTATCACTCTGAGGGCAAAGTTAAGCTGGCCCACCGCTTGCTGCAACTGATGGAGAGTTACCTTCTCTTTGCTAATGCACAATTCTAGCGAGGCCCTAAATTTCATAACTTTGTCCCTGGGTAAACGGAAGCATCCCTCCACTGAATCGAGCTCGATTCCAAGAAACTCGAGTGAAGTAGATGGCCCCACAGTTTTCCCCGGTGCCAATGGCACGCCGAATCGTTTCATGAGATTGCAAAATTCCAGTAAAGCCTGTGCACATTCCGTGTCCCCGGCTGGCCCCAAGAACAAAAAATCATCTAGATAGTGCATAACCTGCGTATAGCCCGTAGCTCTGGTGAACGCCCATTGTAGAAAACAGCTGAATTTCTCAAAATAAGCACAAGAGATGGAGCAACCCATTGGCATACATCTATCCATGTAATAGCATCCTTTAAACACAAAACCTAACAGATGCTGATCCTGAGGATGTACCGGGAGCAACCGGAATGCTGACTCAATATCCGATTTAGCCATCAGCGCTCCGGGCCCCAGGCGATTCAACATGGCGACGGCCTCATCAAAGGATGCACACCGCACCGAACAGACTCCTGGATCAATCGCATCGTTTACCGAAAGACCCCTAGGAGCCGACAAGTTATGAATTAACCTAAACTCACCTGGGTCCTTCTTGGGGACTACTCCCAACGGTGAACAAATGAAATTAGGAACAGGCGGGTGCCTATATGGGCCGGCGACCCGGCCCCGGGCAACTTCCTTCGCAATCTTGCTTTCTACCACCATCGGGTGCTGCTGAACGGACAGTTGATTTCTGCACAGTGAGTCCCCCCGAAAATCCCCCACCGGGATGTGGAAACCATACGAGAATCCGTCCCGTAACACCCCAGCGGACACGATCAGGGTATTCGTTTAGCCAGGGGTTCATTGCCATGATATCTACGGGGGTAGGTAGTGGTACCCCTTGGCCGATATTAGACCTGTTTGGTACCTCCTCTACCCCCGGTATCCCCATTCTTGGCTCTGCACGAACTCTCCGGGTGTGAAGAATGTCCGCAACCTGCACACTCATGCCTGAACTTACATGTCCCATGTGGCCTCGTGCACTTGCCTCTGTTAAAATTCCAGCAAACCCCTTTTCTACCCCCATTCCCACCACTCCTGGGTTGGTGATCACCTGCGGGGTTTGTTCGAAAGGGCGCCGCCGATTGATGGCGGGAAGGCGCCGACCCATACTCGCCAAGCGAGGACGACTTCGTCGTGCCCGGCAAGAGCTGCTTCTGCCAAGAGACGGAGTCGAGACAGTCCCACGTCAGAGACGAATCTTGCTCCTTGGCCTTACGAAACTTACTATCATAACCCTTCCATTGATCGCCCTCATATGTTTCATAGAAATCCATTATACGTGTCTGATAACAGGCTAATTCAGTCATAATCTCTGGCTTACGTTCACCCATAATGGCAGTAAACATCCCAAAGGCCTTGGCCCAATTAGAGATCGTCTCATCCACCCTGAAGCCCACCATTTTTGCGCGCCACACACTCGGATGCAACAACTCCTTCTGAGCCTTAACATACTCAATCTCGTGATGGTCAGTCAGGAGCGAAAACATATTTACATATTTATCAGCCCAAATCATCTCTTTCGTGGCCAGAGGAATATGCTGAACTACTTTCTCCCTTCTTGAGGGCAAAGAACCCCATTTGCCATTGGCAATGGCTGCTTACCAGACTCCATAGCTGGTCCTGCTGATTTTCCACCGCCAGCCGCTGGTTCTTCCGAGGGAATCTGTGAGGGGACAAGAGGGACATTCGCCTTCGCAGCATCTCGCGATTGCCGCAACTGCTTCATTAGTAACCTAGCCTCTTTGGCCGTGTCTCCGGGCGCCGCTGCACCCTCGGTATTCTTTCCAAGCCATGCGGCCAACTGGGCGGCCAACTCAGGAGGCATTTCCTCCTCGCTGGTGGGCGTAACTACTACCGGAATCGGTTGGCCTGCATCCGGGATCGGTACTGGTACCGGGGCCTCGACCGGACTAACCGGGCTTACCGGGGGTGACTCGGGAACTGGGGACACCCCCCCTGCCGCCCTATTCCTGGCCATTTTACCTCTCCCTGCGGGTACTACTCCCGGCAATGCTGGTCCGATGACCTTCTTCGGTCTGCCCGTATTATTCATTGCCGCCATTTGCTTTTTCATGTTCGCCATGTCTTTCACCAGCATGCGGAGCATCTGCTCCGTCCCTGCCTTCTTTCCGACCTTCTTGCCAGGCATCGTTGTCAGATACTTGTCCCTTGCTGCTTAGCTGCTCGACGAGGTCCTGGATCCGGAGGTCCGAAGACGCTGGGAGAGAAGGCTCCTGGAAGAGAAACACAAAAATTACAAGTTCTCAAAATTGCTCCTTGTTCCGTCTAGGGCTCACGTGCAACGAGAGGGTGCAGCTTCCAAGCACAGGAACAAGAGGATGCTTCTTTGGATTGTTGCTCCTTTTATTCCTCTTCGGGAGGGCGTGTACCCTCCTCTGGTACGCCTACGGGGCGTGACCAACGGTGTAGGTGTCTAGGACAACCCCTTCTTGGGCGGGAAAAGGCGCGCCCCAGCTACGCCGCTTCGGGCATACCAGCCGAGACACGCCCCCCGCCCAAAATGGTTTCCCGGGGGGATCCGGGCACCCTACCATACGTTCGGGGGGACCGAGTGGTCGCCCCTTTCCATAATCTTTGATCCCGATTTTCAACAATCTGTTCTTGTAAAGTTTTAAGAAAAAAAACAACATTAACCACTACATTAGCATAGCAGTTGACACCAGAACTATTTTCAAACTGAAATCCAACAACATTTTCATCACAATCCTTTTTCTTTCTGTTTTGAATTACAGTTTCATCTACTTTTTGTCTTTTTGCTACTACCTCACTGCAATTATCCTCATTTCTTCTTTCTTGGCCTACCACACGTTTTTCAAACAGAGGATATTGTGGCAAATGTGGAGCATACTCTCTTCTTAACCTATTGTATTCTTTAACACAATCTAGATCTGCACAAATCTTTGTCTCATCACACTCAATCAAGTACAATCCTGATAAAGTTCTGACTCGGGATAATGCCACATATGCCATACCCTCTTTAAACACAGATCTTCCAATGTTCACCAACGCACTATCTACACTTAAACCTTGAGATTTATGAATTGTTACTCATATGCCAAACAAACAGGAAACTGTTTTCAGCGAACATATAAGTCTTTTACAAGTAAAAATCTAGCAGAACAACGACTGATTTGTTGTACTTGCTCAATACCATCAAATTTTATTTTTAAAAATTCAATTCCATCTCTATTTCTATAATTCACAAAATCAACAACATAACCCATTGCTCCATTTACCAGACCTCTTTCAACATTTAAATTCCTTCTCAAAATGATACGACAATTTAAACACACATTCAGAGTCTTTTCAAAACCAGCTGTTTTAGAAATACTTTTCTCTAATGAATCCAATTTTGTTTTCAAATTTTCTGACAAAACAATTGTTGCACCCATATGCTCTATTTTATCTATTGTTTCCAGTTTCACAATCTCTTCATTTTCTAACTTTAACATTTTGTTGTTGAAGATGGAACATTCTTGCATGGTTGGCATCAAACATATCCCAGATTTCTTCTCAGTCATTTTTTTAAAAAATATTCTCTGGCAGAATGTTTTCATTTGGATGCAAATTTGAAATTAATCGAGCATGTAAAGCTTCTTTCCCAAGCTCACTTACTTTTCCAATTCTTACATCTTGTAGAATATTTTTATAATCTTCATCCTTTGCCTGTCGCATATTTTGAAGCAGTTCAGCATATTTAAAATGTAACCATATATTAACATTTCCAATGTTTCCAAGGGACTTCCTGGTATCGTCATGCGTGAGCATTTTAAACACTGGTTGTCCTTTTACTGGAGTCAACTGCAATAGATATCCAAAAACAATAATGTGTTTTCCTCCAAATAACACATCATACTCTGTTCTAAAAATTTCTTGCATTCTCAAATGCACAAAAGCAAGCATTAGATTTGAGACCATGCTTACTTCATCAATGATAAGAAGTTTCATTTTCTTCAAGACTCTTGAAACTTCAGAACACGCATCTCCAGATAACTTGTTGTGATGCAATTTATTATCATGCTCAACTGGCAGCATCAGTAAACGATGTAGAGTAATCCCTTTAATGTTATGTGCTGCCAGACCAGTTGGAGCAGTTACAACACAAGACAGGGGTGAATCAGTCCTTTTCTGCAGATAAGTTGAAATGGCTTTAATCAGAAAACTTTTTCCTATTCCCGCTTCTCCACTTACGTACAGTCAGGCAGGCTCAAATGATGTACATGAGCCCTCTTTTTTCTCATGTCTGAATCCATGTTCAATCTGTTCTGTAACTTTGTCATATATCTTTTTCTGCTCAACGTTTAGTTGCTTTATCAAATCTTCTAAGTTAACTCCATCCTCTTGAGCTTGTTCCATAGCTCTTTCCACCTCATCCATGGCAGTTGCAGCTTCATTTTGGATAATTGGTCCTCCTAGTGGATCCTGGCTCAATGAAATAGAATTCTGACTGTCTTGAGAACTGTCTCTAGCAATCTCTTCAGCAATTGTGGTTTCTTGCTCTATTTCTTCGTTCAACATTTGCAGATAATTTGGAAAAACAGGACATTCTATGGTATCCTTAGTTGCATTAAAAGAGTCTTCATAACACAGAAAATCTCCAAGTAGTTCCTCTTCTGTACGCCATGGCATAAAGAGTTGCAAAAGAGCTAAATAGTAAAATTCTCTTTTGTCTGGAGCTTCGCAACTCAATTTTCGATGATTAATCAAATGGCCTTTTCTCTGCTTCACTAAACATCCTTCATACCCAATGACAGCATATTTTCCATTATTGATATCTTCTGTGATGTTCCTCTTATAACTGTAGTTTTGCAGAACTTCATATAAACAAGTGTTCTCAAGGTGAGTACTTCTATTTGGATGGTATGTATCCAACATATTTGTCTTCAAAATATCTGTACTGTTTGGTTCTTTCTCCGACAAATATTCAATTTCTTGTACAGATTTCAAAACTCGGTTTCGTGTTGCAGCAAGACCTAGACTCACCCAAATGATTGTTCTTGATTTGGCATAGAGACTTGCTGATGATAACCGATCAGAACATTCATATGCTCCAATTTCTCGATGCGACAACATCTTCAGACTGAAACTGTATAATTTCTTGCTTAGACTCTTTTCATGTGAAATGTCCTCCCACATTTCCTTCAGCTCTGTCTTTTCTTTTTTTGTGATGTAAGATGTCACATATCGAGCCACAGCAATAGAGTTATCAGCAACGAACTGAATATCCATGTTAGCATTCCACATGGACAAAATCACTGGGTTGTAGTCGTTGATGTACTTGGACTCTTCGTTTCTTTTTAAATTATATGTATTTTTGGGAGATTTCCTCGTCACAGTATGTCGTAGAGATGACATCAAATTATTTACTCTTCCCTTAGAAATCACTGGTTGTGGAAACGCAAAACGACATTTCGTGTAGTACTTTTCCTTGTTTTTAAATTTTCGACGACAGTACTTTCCACAACGATGAGATTGAAAACGTAAAACTTGTTGCCTTGAACTGTTTTCTTCAGTAGTTTTTGGAACAGCACATGTTGAATACTGTTCAATGAAACTCATCACTGTTTCATCCGAATCTAATCCAAATTTGGGTGCATCTTTAATCCATAACAGCATATGTATATGAGGAGCACCTCTCGCTTGATATTCCTTCCTCCAAAAGAAATCCAAAACCTCTCCAAGGTGAGGATTTTTTTTGTTGGTAATAAAAGACATCATAGCTTCAAATCTATGATTAAAATATCTGCAAACATTCACTGGATCCACAGAACACAGTTCTCCAGGTGTTTTCAATTCTATATTTTGTATGTTTCCATTTGCCTCTCGTAGAAATTGAAGTAAGTCGTCCCATGCATACTCAGCACAGCTAAGAGTAAGGAACCATGTAGGAGTTCCTAAGTTTCTTAGCATACATTTCAATTCCCCATGATGACGGAACCAATACTCATTTGTTCCACGCTGACATGCCATGAGATTGATTAGCTGAGATTCCAAAATACTGTCTTGCAGATTGACTTTCTCCATAAAGTCCCTTGCTGAAACATTTTGCAGATGAGCTCCACTTTTCAATATATGATTAACTGCATAAGAAAGCCCAGACAAATCACTTTCATACAGTAGATGAAACAAATACGGAATGCATTGCCGAAACCTTGGATCTTCAGCATATAATCTTAAAGTCGGTATTCAGCTGCAGGAATTTGAACTGGTCGATCATCATATCGTCCACCACGACCTGTTGGAAATAACTGTGGAAAACAACGAGCTTCCAAACTTTCTTCCCATACACTAATGGGACTTCCTTTTGCTGCTTTCATTTGAAACAAGTCAATTGCACTCCCCATTACTTCTTTGGAATGCAAAGGATGAACAGTATAATGTTCATATATTTCTTCACTTCTAGACACATCAACTTTTTCAATTTGGCCAACTGAACAATCACTGTCTTCTTCTGTAGCTGTTTCCTCTGCTCCAACACTTACATCTTTAGAGTACTCATTGTTTTTGACCAAATACAACGTCGTCTTTTTGACTTTCCTAACATCCACTAAATCTTGCCAGATTTTCTTACTCTTTGTCGGAACCCCATTAACTAGAATAACCAGAAGATCCTTTTCTACTCTTTCTACACCAATTGTATCAATATTTTTCTTGATATCTAGAGGCAAATAAACAACTCTTCCCTTTAATCCTCTTTGTAAATCTGTAGGAGGTAATTTCCCTATCTTAGGCTCCATGCGAACAATAGCTTGAAAAGGATGGACACATTGAATCAAAATTGATTCATAAGTATTTAAATCCATCAATTCAGAAGGAATATCCATCAACTGAAGATTATTATGAGCAGCTCTAGCAGGCATTCTATTTTCATTTAATTTTTTCAAACAATAATTACAAATACACTGATCAAAACTCAAATCAAAAGAATTCTCCACCAACAAATAACTTACAAAATCCTACCATTCACTATTATTTTCCAATTCACATTTTGCATATAAATCAACTAACCTAGTCTGAATCTTATAATGAGTCCGTCGACAACACACACAAGTTAAATTAGGCCTTTCACTTGATTTCACCTTAAACTTGGTAATTTCCTCGTCAAACTTTTCTTTACTTGAAATCTGTACATTGTCTTCCACATTACCATCCATTACTATGTCCATTTCTACACTGTCCTCTTTGTTCCCAAAATAACAAAACTCAATTTCTTCACAAATAGTCTTCACATCCACTTCAGATCCATGCAAAAGAGCACTGTTTAACTGTTTAAGCTTCAGTGCTGGACTTTTTGCATAATACAACCTTCTCACTAATTTCCTCACTTTATTATGATGCACTGCTAACATCCTAAAATGATGAAAAACCCTCTGACATACTTTTCTAGAAAGACAAGCCAGTGAATGCCCATGCAAACCTGTGCTTTCTCTCACTCTGCAAGGATCTAACTCTTGCAAGATCTTCATTTTTTGTTTTAGACTTTTCTTACTATATGTACGTAAGAAATTTTGAAGCAAATCGATTGAATCCTGTCGCACACTACAAATACTACTGCACTTCCATGTGTACACTGGACCCTTAGTACATCTCCCTAAAACTTCATCACTTAACACCTCTTCTGCAACTCTAGACACATGTTTCTCTTTTTCCATCGCACAACCATCTTTCACCTCATATGCTCGACCACTGGTGTCAACTGCATGCACCAAATCATTTTCCTGAAAGTAACTCTCCTCATTAAAAAATGGCTCAGAACTTGAACTATGCATCCATTCTCCAGAAAATACTTTACAAAAATTAGTCCGATTAATAATTCTTTTCCATCTACTGTTCGATTTGAAAACATCAATTGCCTTATTAAGTATTCTAATTCTATTGATTACTAAAATAAATAATTTTTTCTTAACTTCAAAAGCCTGATCAACAATCTTCTCTACACTTTTCTTTTTCTTGTAAAAAGCAGCTCTCTGTTTACCTTTCTTTTCATTTTTTAGCAAATTTAAAACTACCCTATTGCAAAACATTCGTCTATGAATGTCCCTAAATTGATTTAACCTTCTATTGCTATCCATAGTCTTATCTCCTGCTGCAATAGAGACATTTTTTGAGGGCCTCTCCTTCCTTTTTAAATTTGTTCTCTGCTTCTGGATCTTCTTATGACCATTAACATTACTTTTTGATCTACATAAATTGTGAAGAAAAGACTTAATTGTCTTACCAGGAGCTTTTCTGGTGTTTTTTGAAGTACTTGTTGTAGAAGATTCTTGTATTTCCTTTGATGATTTTGATTTTTTACGTATGGTATTTTTTCTATTCCTTTGCCTTGATGGCATTTTTGCTTGCTTTTAAAATGTTGATTTCAATCTGTGGTTCTGAAAAAAATAACACATTAAAGACCACTATTAGCAAACAACAAAGTAATGACAAAAAGAAAACAATATAAACATTAATTTGCAACATATTAAAGTTTGTACCACAGCAACTCAGGGCCTTATTTATGAAGGCCTTGCGCCACCAGTGCATCCCATGTTAAAAGAGACGCACCGGTGCCACAAGGCAGTCATAAATAAGGACCAAATGTAAATACCATTGATTTTCCCCCCAAATCGTTTTTTAAATAACATTTAAGAAACACTGTGCAGAACCTATGTACAACCACTCAATATCACTTTTGGAACCTCACTGTTTCCCAAAATACAAATTCTCTATCTTGCAAATGTTGATAGCAAGTATTATCAAAAAGCAAAAAACAAACCAACAGCAAACAAACTCAGGGCCTTATTTATGAAGGCCTTGCCCCACAAGAGCGTCACTTATTTCACATGTTTAAAGTGATGCACCGGCTGCACAAGTCAATCATAAATAAAGGCCAAATGAAATTACCATTGATTTGCACCCAAAATCGTTTTTTGAATAACATTTTAGAAACACAGCAAAGATCCTATGTACAAGCACTCAATTTCACTACTGAACCCTCACTATTTCACAAAATACAAATCCTCTATCTTGCAAATGTTCATAATAAGTATTATCAAAAAGCAAAAAACAAATCAACAGCCAACAAACTCAGGGCCTTATTTATGAAGACCTTGCGCCACAAGAGCGTCACTTATTTCCCATGTTTAAAGTGATGCACCGGCTGCACAAGGCAATCATAAATAAAGGCCAAATGAAAATACCATTGATTTGCACCCAAAATCGTTTTTGGAATAACATCTTAGAAACACAGCAAAGATCCTATGTACAAGCACTCATTATCACTACTGAACCCTCACTATTTCACAAAATACAAATCCTCTATCTTGCATATGTTGATATCAAGCATTATCAAAAGCAAGACACAAACCAACACTCAGGACCTTATTTATGAAGGCCTTGTGCCACAAGTGCGTCAAATGTTAAAAGAGACGCACTGGTGCCACAAGGCAATCATAAATATGGGCTAAATATAAATACCATTGATTTTCCCCCAAAATCGTTTTTTGAATAACATTAAAGAAACACTGCGCAGAACCTATGTACAACCACTGAATATCACTTTTGAAACCTCACTGTTTCCCAAAATACAAATCCTCTATTTTGAAAATGTTCATAGCAAGTATTATCAAAAAGCAAGACACAAACCAACAACAAACAAATCAGGGCATTATTTATGAAGGCATTGTGCCACAAGAGCGTCACTTATTTCCCATGTTTAAAGTGATGCACCGGCTGCACAAGGCAATCATAAATAAGGGCCAAATGAAAATACCATTGATTTGCACCCAAAATCGTTTTTTGATTAATATTTTAGAAACACTGCGCATAACCTATGTACAACCACTCAATAACACTTTTGAAACGTCACTATTCCCCAAAATACAAATCCTCTATCTTGCAAATGTTGATATCAAGCATTATCAAAAAGCAAGACACAAATAAACACTCAGGACCTTATTTATGAAGGCCTTGCGCCACAAGTGCGTCAAATGTTAAAAGAGACGCACTTGTGCCACAAGGCAATCATAAAGATGGGCTAAATATAAATACCATTGATTTTCCCCCAAAATCGTTTTTTGAATAACCATAAAGAAACACTGCGCAGAACCTATGTACAACCACTGAATATCACTTTTGAAACCTCACTGTTTCCCAAAATACAAATCCTCTATTTTGCAAATGTTCATAGCAAGTATTATCAAAAAGCAAGACACAAACCAACAACAAACAAATCAGGGCCTTATTTATGAAGGCCTTGCGCCACAAGAGCGTCACTTATTTCCCATGTTTGAAGTGATGCACCGGCTGCACAAGGCAATCATAAATAAAGGCCAAATGAAAATACCAATGATTTGCACCCAAAATCGTTTTTTGAATAACATTTTAGAAACACAGCAAAGATCCTATGTACAAGCACTCAATTTCACTACTGAACCCTCACTATTTCACAAAATACAAATCCTCTATCTTGCAAATGTTCATAATAAGTATTATCAAAAAGCAAAAAACAAATGAACAGCCAACAAACTCAGGGCCTTATTTATGAAGACCTTGCGCCACAAGAGCGTCACTTATTTCCCATGTTTAAAGTGATGCACCGGCTGCACAAGGCAATCATAAATAAAGGCCAAATGAAATTACCATTGATTTGCACCCAAAATCGTTTTTGGAATAACATCTTAGAAACACAGCAAAGATCCTATGTACAAGCACTCATTATCACTACTGAACCCTCACTATTTCACAAAATACAAATCCTCTATCTTGCAAATGTTGATATCAAGCATTATCAAAAAGCAAGACACAAACCAACACTCAGGACCTTATTTATGAAGGCCTTGCGCCACAAGTGCGTCAAATGTTTAAAGAGACACACTGGTGCCACAAGGCAATCATAAATATGGTCTAAATATAAATACCATTGATTTTCCCCCAAAATCGTTTTTTGATTAATATTTTAGAAACACTGTGCAGAACCTATGTACAACCACTCAATATCACTTTTGAAACGTCACTGTTTCCCAAAATACAAATCCTCTATCTTGCAAATGTTGATATCAAGCATTATCAAAAAGCAAGACACAAACCAACACTCAGGACCTTATTTATGAAGGCCTTGCGCCACAAGTGCGTCAAATGTTAAAAGAGACGCACTGGTGCCACAAGGCAATCATAAATATGGTCTAAATATAAATACCATTGATTTTCCCCTAAAATCGTTTTTTGAATAACAATAAAGAAACACTGCGCAGAACCTATGTACAACCACTGAATATCACTTTTGAAACCTCACTGTTTCCCAAAATACAAATCCTCTATTTTGCAAATGTTCATAGCAAGTATTATCAAAAAGCAAGACACAAACCAACAACAAACAAATCAGGGCCTTATTTATGAAGGCCTTGCGCCACAAGAGCGTCACTTATTTCCCATGTTTAAAGTGATGCACCGGCTGCACAAGGCAATCATAAATAAAGGCCAAATGAAAATACCATTGATTTGCACCCAAAGTCGTTTTTTGAATAACATTTTAGAAACACAGCGAAGATCCTATGTACAAGCACTCAATTTCACTACTGAACCCTCACTATTTCACAAAATACAAATCCTCTATCTTGCAAATGTTCATAATAAGTATTATCAAAAAGCAAAAAACAAATTAACAGCCAACAAACTCAGGGCCTTATTTATGAAGACCTTGCGCCACAAGAGCGTCACTTATTTCCTATGTTTAAAGTGATGCACCGGCTGCACAAGGCAATCATAAATAAAGGCTAAATGAAATAACCATTGATTTGCACCCAAAATCGTTTTTGGAATAACATCTTAGAAACACAGCAAAGATCCTATGTACAAGCACTCATTATCACTACTGAACCCTCACTATTTCACAAAATACAAATCCTCTATCTTGCAAATGTTGATATCAAGCATTATCAAAAAGCAAGACACAAACCAACACTCAGGACCTTATTTATGAAGGCCTTGCGCCACAAGTGCGTCAAATGTTAAAAGAGACGCACTGCTGCCACAAGGCAATCATAAATATGGTCTAAATATAAATACCATTGATTTTCCCCCAAAATCGTTTTTTGAATAACATTAAAGAAACACTGCGCAGAACCTATGTACAACCACTCAATATCACTTTTGAAACCTCACTGTTTCCCAAAATACAAATCCTCTATTTTGCAAATGTTCATAGCAAATATTATCAAAAAGCAAGACACAAACCAACAACAACAAAAATCAGGGCCTTATTTATGAAGGCCTTGCGCCACAAGAGCGTCACTTATTTCCCATGTTTAAAGTGATGCACCGGCTGCACAAGGCAATCATAAATAAGAGCCAAATGAAAATACCATTGATTTGCACCCAAAATCGTTTTTTGATTAATATTTTAGAAACACTGCGCAGAACCTATGTACAACCACTCAATATCACTTTTGAAACGTCACTGTTTCCCAAAATACAAATCCTCTATCTTGCAAATGTTGATATCAAGCATTATCAAAAAGCAAAAAACAAACCAACAGCAAACAAACTCAGGGCCTTATTTATGAAGGCCTTGCGCCACAAGAGCGTAACTTATTTCCCATGTATAAAGTGATGCACCGGCTGCACAAGGTAATCATAAATAAGGGCCAAATGAAAATACCATTGATTTGCACCCAAAATCGTTTTTGGAATAACATTTAAGAAACACTGCGCAGAACCTATGTACAACCACTCAATATCACTTTTGAAACCTCACTGTTTCCAAAAATACAAATCCACTATCTTGCAAATGTTCATAATAAGTATTATCAAAAAGCAAAAAACAAATCAACAGCCAACAAACTCAGGGCCTTATTTAAGAAGGCCTTGCGCCACAAGAGCGTCACTTATTTCCCATGTTTAAAGTGATGCACCAGCTGCACAAGGCGGTCATAAATAAGGGCCAAATGAAAATACCATTCATTTGCACCCAAAATCGTTTTTTGAATACCATTTTAGAAACACTGCGCAGAACCTATGTACAACCACTCAATATCACTTTTGAAACCTCACTGTTTCCCAAAATACAAATCCTCTATTTTGCAAATGTTCATAGCAAGGATTATCAAAAAGCAAGACACAAACCAACAACAACAAAAATCAGGGCCTTATTTATGAAGGACTTGCGCCACAAAAGCGTCACTTATTTCCCATGTTTAAAGTGATGCACCGGCTGCACAAGGCAATCATAAATAAGGGCCAAATGAAAATACCATTCATTTGCACCCAAAATCGTTTTTTGAATAACATTTTAGAAAAACTGATCAGAACCTATGTACAACCACTCAATATCACTTTTGAAACCTCACTGTTTCCCAAAATACAAATCCTCTATTTTGCAAATGTTCATAGTAAGTATTATCAAAAAGCAAAAAGCAAACCAACAAAAAAAAAATCAGGGCCTTATTTATGAAGGCCTTGTGCCACAAGAGCGCCACTTATTTCCCATGTTTAAAGTGATGCACCGGCTGCACAAGGCAATCATAAATAGGGGCCAAATGAAAATACCATTGATTTGCACCCAAAATCGTTTTTTGATTAATATTTTAGAAACACTGTGCAGAACCTATGTACAACCACTCAATATCACTTTTGAAACGTCACTGTTTCCCAAAATACAAATCCTCTATCTTGCAAATGTTGATATCAAGCATTATCAAAAAGCAAGACACAAACCAACACTCAGGACCTTATTTATGAAGGCCTTGCGCCACAAGTGCGTCAAATGTTAAAAGAGACGCACTGGTGCCACAAGGCAATCATAAATATGGTCTAAATATAAATACCATTGATTTTCCCCTAAAATCGTTTTTTGAATAACAATAAAGAAACACTGCGCAGAACCTATGTACAACCACTGAATATCACTTTTGAAACCTCACTGTTTCCCAAAATACAAATCCTCTATTTTGCAAATGTTCATAGCAAGTATTATCAAAAAGCAAGACACAAACCAACAACAAACAAATCAGGGCCTTATTTATGAAGGCCTTGCGCCACAAGAGCGTCACTTATTTCCCATGTTTAAAGTGATGCACCGGCTGCACAAGGCAATCATAAATAAAGGCCAAATGAAAATACCATTGATTTGCACCCAAAGTCGTTTTTTGAATAACATTTTAGAAACACAGCGAAGATCCTATGTACAAGCACTCAATTTCACTACTGAACCCTCACTATTTCACAAAATACAAATCCTCTATCTTGCAAATGTTCATAATAAGTATTATCAAAAAGCAAAAAACAAATTAACAGCCAACAAACTCAGGGCCTTATTTATGAAGACCTTGCGCCACAAGAGCGTCACTTATTTCCTATGTTTAAAGTGATGCACCGGCTGCACAAGGCAATCATAAATAAAGGCTAAATGAAATAACCATTGATTTGCACCCAAAATCGTTTTTGGAATAACATCTTAGAAACACAGCAAAGATCCTATGTACAAGCACTCATTATCACTACTGAACCCTCACTATTTCACAAAATACAAATCCTCTATCTTGCAAATGTTGATATCAAGCATTATCAAAAAGCAAGACACAAACCAACACTCAGGACCTTATTTATGAAGGCCTTGCGCCACAAGTGCGTCAAATGTTAAAAGAGACGCACTGCTGCCACAAGGCAATCATAAATATGGTCTAAATATAAATACCATTGATTTTCCCCCAAAATCGTTTTTTGAATAACATTAAAGAAACACTGCGCAGAACCTATGTACAACCACTCAATATCACTTTTGAAACGTCACTGTTTCCCAAAATACAAATACTCTATCTTGCAAATGTTGATATCAAGCATTATCAAAAAGCAAAAAACAAACCAACAGCAAACAAACTCAGGGCCTTATTTATGAAGGCCTTGCGCCACAAGAGCGTCACTTATTTCACATGTTTAAAGTGATGCACCAGCTGCACAAGGCGATCATAAATAAGGGCCAAATGAAAATACCATTGATTTGCACCCAAAATCGTTTTTTGAATAACATTTTAGAAACACTGTGCAGAACGTATGTACAACCCCTCAATATCACTTTTGAAACCTTACTGTTTCCCAAAATACAAATCCACTATCTTGCAAATGTTCATAATAAGTATTATCAAAAAGCAAAAAACAAGTCAACAGCCAACAAACTCAGGGCCTTATTTATGAAGGCCTTGCGCCACAAGAGCGTCACTTATTTCCCATGTTTAAAGTGATGCACCGGCTGCACAAGGCAATCAAAAATAAGGGCCAAATGAAAATACCATTCATTTGCACCCAAAATCGTTTTCTGAATAACATTTTAGAAAAACTGCTCAGAACCTATGTACAACCACTCAATATCACTTTTGAAACCTCACTGTTTCCCAAAATACAAATCCTCTATTTTGCAAATGTTCATAGCAAGTATTATCAAAAAGCAAAAAACAAACCAACAACAAAAAAAATCAGGGCCTTATTTATGAAGGCCTTGTGCCAAAGGAGCGTCACTTATTTCCCATGTTTAAAGTGATGCACCGGCTGCACAAGGCAATCATAAATAAGGGCCAAATGAAAATACCATTGATTTGCACCCAAAATCGTTTTTTGATTAATATTTTAGAAACACTGCGCAGAACCTATGTACAACCACTCAATATCACTTTTGAAACTTCACTGTTTCCCAAAATACAAATCCTCTATCTTGCAAATGTTGATATCAAGCATTATCAAAAAGCAAGACACAAACCAACACTCAGGACCTTATTTATGAAGGCCTTGCGCCACAAGTGCGTCAAATGTTAAAAGAGACGCACTGGTGCCACAAGGCAATCATAAATATGGGCTAAATATAAATACCATTGATTTTCCGAAAAATCGTTTTTTGAATAACATTAAAGAAACACTGCGCAGAACCTATCTACAACCACTGAATATCACTTTTGAAACCTCACTGTTTCCCAAAATACAAATCCTCTATTTTGCAAATGTTCATAGCAAGTATTATCAAAAAGCAAGACACAAGCCAACAACAAACAAATCAGGGCCTTATTTATGAAGGCCTTGCGCCACAAGAGCGTCACTTATTTCCCATGTTTAAAGTGATGCACCGGCTGCTCAAGGCAATCATAAATAAAGGCCAAATGAAAATACCATTGATTTGCACCCAAAATCGTTTTTTGAATAACATTTTAGAAACACAGCAAAGATCCTATGTACAAGCACTGAATGTCACTACTGAACCTTCACTATTTCACAAAATACAAATCCTCTATCTTGCAAATGTTCATAATAAGTATTATCAAAAAGCAAAAAACAAATGAACAGCCAACAAACTCAGGGCCTTATTTATGAAGACCTTGCGCCACAAGAGCGTCACTTATTTCCCATGTTTAAAGTGATGCACCGGCTGCACAAGGCAATCATAAATAAGGGCCAAATGAAAATACCATTGATTTGCACCCAAAATCGTTTTTTGATTAATATTTTAGAAACACTGCGCAGAACCTATGTACAACCACTCAATGTCACTTTTGAAACGTCACTGTTTCCCAAAATACAAATCCTCTATCTTGCAAATGTTGATATCAAGCATTATCAAAAAGCAAGACACAAACCAACACTCAGGACCTTATTTATGAAGGCCTTGCGCCACAAGTGTGTCAAATGTTAAAAGAGACGCACTGGTGCCACAAGGCAATCATAAATATGGGCTAAATATAAATGCCATTGAGTTTCCCCCAAAATCGTTTTTTGAATAACATTAAAGAAACACTGCGCAGAACCTATGTACAACCACTGAATATCACTTTTGAAACCTCACTGTTTCCCAAAATACAAATCCTCTATTTTGCAAATGTTCATAGCAAATATTATCAAAAAGCAAGACACAAACCAACAACAACAAAAATCAGGGCCTTATTTATGAAGGCCTTGCGCCACAAGAGCGTCACTTATTTCCCATGTTTAAAGTGATGCACCGGCTGCACAAGGCAATCATAAATAAGAGCCAAATGAAAATACCATTGATTTGCACCCAAAATCGTTTTTTGATTAATATTTTAGAAACACTGCGCAGAACCTATGTACAACCACTCAATATCACTTTTGAAACGTCACTGTTTCCCAAAATACAAATCCTCTATCTTGCAAATGTTGATATCAAGCATTATCAAAAAGCAAAAAACAAACCAACAGCAAACAAACTCAGGGCCTTATTTATGAAGGCCTTGCGCCACAAGAGCGTAACTTATTTCCCATGTATAAAGTGATGCACCGGCTGCACAAGGTAATCATAAATAAGGGCCAAATGAAAATACCATTGATTTGCACCCAAAATCGTTTTTGGAATAACATTTAAGAAACACTGCGCAGAACCTATGTACAACCACTCAATATCACTTTTGAAACCTCACTGTTTCCAAAAATACAAATCCACTATCTTGCAAATGTTCATAATAAGTATTATCAAAAAGCAAAAAACAAATCAACAGCCAACAAACTCAGGGCATAATTTAAGAAGGCCTTGCGCCACAAGAGCGTCACTTATTTCCCATGTTTAAAGTGATGCACCAGCTGCACGAGGCGGTCATAAATAAGGGCCAAATGAAAATACCATTCATTTGCACCCAAAATCGTTTTTTGAATACCATTTTAGAAACACTGCGCAGAACCTATGTACAACCACTCAATATCACTTTTGAAACCTCACTGTTTCCCAAAATACAAATCCTCTATTTTGCAAATGTTCATAGCAAGGATTATCAAAAAGCAAGACACAAACCAACAACAACAAAAATCAGGGCCTTATTTATGAAGGACTTGCGCCACAAAAGCGTCACTTATTTCCCATGTTTAAAGTGATGCACCGGCTGCACAAGGCAATCATAAATAAGGGCCAAATGAAAATACCATTCATTTGCACCCAAAATCGTTTTTTGAATAACATTTTAGAAAAACTGATCAGAACCTATGTACAACCACTCAATATCACTTTTGAAACCTCACTGTTTCCCAAAATACAAATCCTCTATTTTGCAAATGTTCATAGTAAGTATTATCAAAAAGCAAAAAGCAAACCAACAAAAAAAAAATCAGGGCCTTATTTATGAAGGCCTTGTGCCACAAGAGCGCCACTTATTTCCCATGTTTAAAGTGATGCACCGGCTGCACAAGGCAATCATAAATAGGGGCCAAATGAAAATACCATTGATTTGCACCCAAAATCGTTTTTTGATTAATATTTTAGAAACACTGTGCAGAACCTATGTACAACCACTCAATATCACTTTTGAAACGTCACTGTTTCCCAAAATACAAATCCTCTATCTTGCAAATGTTGATATCAAGCATTATCAAAAAGCAAGACACAAACCAACACTCAGGACCTTATTTATGAAGGCCTTGCGCCACAAGTGCGTCAAATGTTAAAAGAGACGCACTGGTGCCACAAGGCAATCATAAATATGGTCTAAATATAAATACCATTGATTTTCCCCTAAAATCGTTTTTTGAATAACAATAAAGAAACACTGCGCAGAACCTATGTACAACCACTGAATATCACTTTTGAAACCTCACTGTTTCCCAAAATACAAATCCTCTATTTTGCAAATGTTCATAGCAAGTATTATCAAAAAGCAAGACACAAACCAACAACAAACAAATCAGGGCCTTATTTATGAAGGCCTTGCGCCACAAGAGCGTCACTTATTTCCCATGTTTAAAGTGATGCACCGGCTGCACAAGGCAATCATAAATAAAGGCCAAATGAAAATACCATTGATTTGCACCCAAAGTCGTTTTTTGAATAACATTTTAGAAACACAGCGAAGATCCTATGTACAAGCACTCAATTTCACTACTGAACCCTCACTATTTCACAAAATACAAATCCTCTATCTTGCAAATGTTCATAATAAGTATTATCAAAAAGCAAAAAACAAATTAACAGCCAACAAACTCAGGGCCTTATTTATGAAGACCTTGCGCCACAAGAGCGTCACTTATTTCCTATGTTTAAAGTGATGCACCGGCTGCACAAGGCAATCATAAATAAAGGCTAAATGAAATAACCATTGATTTGCACCCAAAATCGTTTTTGGAATAACATCTTAGAAACACAGCAAAGATCCTATGTACAAGCACTCATTATCACTACTGAACCCTCACTATTTCACAAAATACAAATCCTCTATCTTGCAAATGTTGATATCAAGCATTATCAAAAAGCAAGACACAAACCAACACTCAGGACCTTATTTATGAAGGCCTTGCGCCACAAGTGCGTCAAATGTTAAAAGAGACGCACTGCTGCCACAAGGCAATCATAAATATGGTCTAAATATAAATACCATTGATTTTCCCCCAAAATCGTTTTTTGAATAACATTAAAGAAACACTGCGCAGAACCTATGTACAACCACTCAATATCACTTTTGAAACGTCACTGTTTCCCAAAATACAAATACTCTATCTTGCAAATGTTGATATCAAGCATTATCAAAAAGCAAAAAACAAACCAACAGCAAACAAACTCAGGGCCTTATTTATGAAGGCCTTGCGCCACAAGAGCGTCACTTATTTCACATGTTTAAAGTGATGCACCAGCTGCACAAGGCGATCATAAATAAGGGCCAAATGAAAATACCATTGATTTGCACCCAAAATCGTTTTTTGAATAACATTTTAGAAACACTGTGCAGAACGTATGTACAACCACTCAATATCACTTTTGAAACCTTACTGTTTCCCAAAATACAAATCCACTATCTTGCAAATGTTCATAATAAGTATTATCAAAAAGCAAAAAACAAGTCAACAGCCAACAAACTCAGGGCCTTATTTATGAAGGCCTTGCGCCACAAGAGCGTCACTTATTTCCCATGTTTAAAGTGATGCACTGGCTGCACAAGGCAATCAAAAATAAGGGCCAAATGAAAATACCATTCATTTGCACCCAAAATCGTTTTCTGAATAACATTTTAGAAAAACTGCTCAGAACCTATGTACAACCACTCAATATCACTTTTGAAACCTCACTGTTTCCCAAAATACAAATCCTCTATTTTGCAAATGTTCATAGCAAGTATTATCAAAAAGCAAAAAACAAACCAACAACAAAAAAAATCAGGGCCTTATTTATGAAGGCCTTGCGCCAAAGGAGCGTCACTTATTTCCCATGTTTAAAGTGATGCACCGGCTGCACAAGGCAATCATAAATAAGGGCCAAATGAAAATACCATTGATTTGCACCCAAAATCGTTTTTTGATTAATATTTTAGAAACACTGCGCAGAACCTATGTACAACCACTCAATATCACTTTTGAAACTTCACTGTTTCCCAAAATACAAATCCTCTATCTTGCAAATGTTGATATCAAGCATTATCAAAAAGCAAGACACAAACCAACACTCAGGACCTTATTTATGAAGGCCTTGCGCCACAAGTGCGTCAAATGTTAAAAGAGACGCACTGGTGCCACAAGGCAATCATAAATATGGGCTAAATATAAATACCATTGATTTTCCGAAAAATCGTTTTTTGAATAACATTAAAGAAACACTGCGCAGAACCTATCTACAACCACTGAATATCACTTTTGAAACCTCACTGTTTCCCAAAATACAAATCCTCTATTTTGCAAATGTTCATAGCAAGTATTATCAAAAAGCAAGACACAAGCCAACAACAAACAAATCAGGGCCTTATTTATGAAGGCCTTGCGCCACAAGAGCGTCACTTATTTCCCATGTTTAAAGTGATGCACCGGCTGCTCAAGGCAATCATAAATAAAGGCCAAATGAAAATACCATTGATTTGCACCCAAAATCGTTTTTTGAATAACATTTTAGAAACACAGCAAAGATCCTATGTACAAGCACTGAATGTCACTACTGAACCTTCACTATTTCACAAAATACAAATCCTCTATCTTGCAAATGTTCATAATAAGTATTATCAAAAAGCAAAAAACAAATGAACAGCCAACAAACTCAGGGCCTTATTTATGAAGACCTTGCGCCACAAGAGCGTCACTTATTTCCCATGTTTAAAGTGATGCACCGGCTGCACAAGGCAATCATAAATAAGGGCCAAATGAAAATACCATTGATTTGCACCCAAAATCGTTTTTTGATTAATATTTTAGAAACACTGCGCAGAACCTATGTACAACCACTCAATGTCACTTTTGAAACGTCACTGTTTCCCAAAATACAAATCCTCTATCTTGCAAATGTTGATATCAAGCATTATCAAAAAGCAAGACACAAACCAACACTCAGGACCTTATTTATGAAGGCCTTGCGCCACAAGTGTGTCAAATGTTAAAAGAGACGCACTGGTGCCACAAGGCAATCATAAATATGGGCTAAATATAAATGCCATTGAGTTTCCCCCAAAATCGTTTTTTGAATAACATTAAAGAAACACTGCGCAGAACCTATGTACAACCACTGAATATCACTTTTGAAACCTCACTGTTTCCCAAAATACAAATCCTCTATTTTGCAAATGTTCATAGCAAATATTATCAAAAAGCAAGACACAAACCAACAACAACAAAAATCAGGGCCTTATTTATGAAGGCCTTGCGCCACAAGAGCGTCACTTATTTCCCATGTTTAAAGTGATGCACCGGCTGCACAAGGCAATCATAAATAAGAGCCAAATGAAAATACCATTGATTTGCACCCAAAATCGTTTTTTGATTAATATTTTAGAAACACTGCGCAGAACCTATGTACAACCACTCAATATCACTTTTGAAACGTCACTGTTTCCCAAAATACAAATCCTCTATCTTGCAAATGTTGATATCAAGCATTATCAAAAAGCAAAAAACAAACCAACAGCAAACAAACTCAGGGCCTTATTTATGAAGGCCTTGCGCCACAAGAGCGTAACTTATTTCCCATGTATAAAGTGATGCACCGGCTGCACAAGGTAATCATAAATAAGGGCCAAATGAAAATACCATTGATTTGCACCCAAAATCGTTTTTGGAATAACATTTAAGAAACACTGCGCAGAACCTATGTACAACCACTCAATATCACTTTTGAAACCTCACTGTTTCCAAAAATACAAATCCACTATCTTGCAAATGTTCATAATAAGTATTATCAAAAAGCAAAAAACAAATCAACAGCCAACAAACTCAGGGCCTTATTTAAGAAGGCCTTGCGCCACAAGAGCGTCACTTATTTCCCATGTTTAAAGTGATGCACCAGCTGCACAAGGCGGTCATAAATAAGGGCCAAATGAAAATACCATTCATTTGCACCCAAAATCGTTTTTTGAATACCATTTTAGAAACACTGCGCAGAACCTATGTACAACCACTCAATATCACTTTTGAAACCTCACTGTTTCCCAAAATACAAATCCTCTATTTTGCAAATGTTCATAGCAAGGATTATCAAAAAGCAAGACACAAACCAACAACAACAAAAATCAGGGCCTTATTTATGAAGGACTTGCGCCACAAAAGCGTCACTTATTTCCCATGTTTAAAGTGATGCACCGGCTGCACAAGGCAATCATAAATAAGGGCCAAATGAAAATACCATTCATTTGCACCCAAAATCGTTTTTTGAATAACATTTTAGAAAAACTGCGCAGAACCTATGTACAACCACTCAATATCACTTTTGAAACCTCACTGTTTCCCAAAATACAAATCCTCTATTTTGCAAATGTTCATAGCAAGTATTATCAAAAAGCAAAAAAACAAACCAACAACAAAAAAAATCAGGGACTTATTTAGGAAGGCCTTACGCCACAAGAGCGTCACTTATTTCCCATGTTTAAAGTGATGCACCGGCTGCACAAGGCAATCATAAATAAGGGCCAAATGAAAATACCATTGATTTGCACCCAAAATCGTTTTTTGAATAACATTTTAGAAACACTGCGCAGAACCTATGTACAACCACTCAATATCACTTTTTAAACCTCACTGTTTCCCAAAATACAAATCCACTATCTTGCAAATGTTCATAAAAAGTATTATCAAAAAGCAAAAAACAAATCAACAGCCAACAAACTCAGGGCATTATTTATGAAGGCCTTGCGCCACAAGAGCGTCACTTATTTCCCATGTTTAAAGTGATGCACCGGCTGCACAAGGCAATCATAAATAAGGGCCAAATGAAAATACCATTGATTTGCACCCAAAATCGTTTTTTGAATAACATTTTAGAAACACTGCGCAGAACCTATGTACAACCACTCAATATCACTTTTGAAACCTTACTGTTTCCCAAAATACACATCCACTATCTTGCAAATGTTCATAATAAGTATTATCAAAAAGCAAAAAACAAATCAACAGCCAACAAACTCAGGGCCTTATTTATGAAGGCCTTGCGCCACAAGAGCGTCACTTATTTCCCATGTTTAAAGTGATGCATCGGCTGCACAAGGCAATCATAAATAAGGGCCAAATGAAAATACCATTCATTTGCACCCAAAATCGTTTTTTGAATAACATTTTAGAAAAACTGCTCAGAACCCATGTACAACCACTCAATATCACTTTTGAAACCTCACTGTTTCCCAAAATACAAATCCTCTATTTTGCAAATGTTCATAGCAAGTATTATCAAAAAGCAAAAAACAAACCAACAACAAAAAAAACCAGGGCCTTATTTATGAAGGCCTTGCGCCACAAGAGCGTCACTTATTTCCCATGTTTAAAGTGATGCACCGGCTGCACAAGTCAATCATAAATAAGGGCCAAAGGAAAATACCATTAATTTGCACCCAAAATTGTTTTTTGAATAACATTTTAGAAACACTGCGCAGAACCTATGTACAACCACTCACTATCACTTTTGAAACCTCACTGTTTACCAAAATACAAATCCACTATCTTTCAAATGTTCATAATAAGTATTATCAAAAAGCAAAAAGCAAATCAACAGCCAACAAACTCAGGGCCTTATTTATGAAGGCCTTGCGCCACAAGTGCGTCACTTATTTCCCATGTTTAAAGTGATGCACCGGCTGCACAAGGCAATCATAAATAAGGGCCAAATGAAAATACCATTCATTTGCACCCAAAATCGTTTTTTGAATAACATTTCAGAAACACAACACAGGACCTATGTAGAAGCATTCAATTTCACTACTGAAACCTAACTATCTGCTTCCAAATATTCTCCATAGAGCAAACAAGTCTCTATCTAAATTAAATAAATCATTACTTACCTTTACAAATGCTTTGGGAGATTGAAAACAGTGTCAGACACACACACCAATTTTTCTTTAGCAGAGCAAAAGGTGTGCACTCAATACACTGAAACCAAGACTGGCATAGAAAATCTCTAACTTTACACACATATGCCTTATTTCAACCAATCAAAAGTCTTCCCTCACTATTTTCAAATCAACACCCTTCCCCCTCTCAGAACTTTCTATCTGTTACCATAGCAACTCCCTCCTAACTGAACTCTCAGGTTCAAAAGTTTATTCTACAATGTTGCAAATTAAGTCAGCAAGGATGTTTGACCTCTCAATACACCAGCGTATCCAGGGCATTATTGCTTTTAGTGACTATTTCTTAACCATTCAAATTGCTTCTTACACACAACACAACCATGCACCCTAACTTTCTGTTTTCAACTAACTGAATCCACCAATCATTGCTTGTGATTCAACAGCAGGGAAACTCCACAAATATTTTTTTGTAGACTCCTACTGTTCCAACTGCCATTTCATTCCCACACTTCATCTGACTGCACCAGAACCTTCTCACATCATGTATTCTGTATGGATTATTGGACATAGCTACATCCACTGGGCTCAAAGGTATGCAGCAAGCAGAAATTATCACAACCTTGATTTATCAAATGTGGAAATCAAGTGGATTGGCCAGAGAGGATTGAGATGTCATCAATTGATACCATTGGTGAAAACCTTTTTGCATCTGCCAAACCCTGACCTCTTAATAGTGCACTGTGGTGGAAATGATTTGGGCACTATGACTGGGGTTGGTCTGGAAATGCTTTTAAAGGACACCTTTGATCAATTGATGACACTTTTTCCACAAACTGCCTTGGTATATTCCAATATATGCCAAAGACAGAAATGGAACTGGTCCAACCAATTTTGTCCACAATTTGAGAAAGCACTGAAACATGTGAATACATCTGTTTCTGCTTACATGAGAGACTGTGGAATGGGTTCAATATACAATAATAACTTGTGTTACAACATGCAAGACATCTACAGAGGAGATGGTGTGCACTTCTCAGATGAGGGGAATAGAATATTCCTCCTGAATTTAAGACTGTGCATTGGAACCTACTTGTAGGTACCTAAATCAGCCACAGAACCCAAAAGCTCTTTTCAGAGCTACCCTACCTCTGATCATTCAAAACGTTTATCTTTTTCTAACTTTTTTCACTATTTTTCACCAAAGTACGCTCCCTGGTACGCTTACCGGTGCGCGTACCGAGCGCTCCCCCCACGACATTTTTCACATTTTTTTTATTTTTTGCCTATATGAGCGTCCTAAGCCCCCCTCAGAAAACCTAGAGGGTCAGGAAGTGACTACAGTGCCCCCTTCTACCCATTCCCAATGTTGTTTGTCCTCCATCTTGTGTCTCGATTGTACCGAAACACAAAATGGAGGACTCCCGTAATGCTGCCGGTGCGCGTACCTGAGCGCGCACCGGTAAGCGCTCCCTAAAAAAAGGTGGGAAAGTAATTTATAGAAAAAACACTGGAGACACTTTCATCAAATATAGAATAGGCCCTACTACATAGCAGTCCCTACCATTTGCCCAAATTTGGTGGAATTCCATTGAGACATTTAGTCAGCAGGCCTGTCTAAATATCCTGAGGTAAATTACATGACCAAAACACATATGAAGTGTTAGAATTTACAACCAATTCAAAAGTTACTTTCATTTTCTACGATTATTTCCTGACATTTGATTGGTTATGTACATGAATATATATTAAAAAAAGGGAAACACAGCCATTTTGACTACTACTTCCTGAAGTACATTTGAAAAGAAATTACACTGACAACTTCAACTGCTTTCTCAAAGGTAAGTTGTTATTTTGGAAAGTGAAGTATGTTGTGCACTTTAAGTTAATTTGAGAAAAAATATTCTGTTAGTTATATACTATCCCACTGTAATAGATATAGATTGAGATAGGCTTCTCTGTTATAGTTATAGATTGAGTTAGGCTTCCCTTGTATTATTATAAATTTACTTAGGCTTTATCACATACACTTTTTTATATTTCAAATTCCAGCCTGATACCATACACTACCCAAAGATAGCTTCACTGTTAAAAAATCCAAACTGCCTGTCTGAACTTAAACACAACAGTGCCCTATCTCTACTGATATATTTATTTTTTATGCAATTTACAGCAACAAAATGGAAGGAGAACAAGATATTTCTTTTGAAATTGTTTTGGACAACAAAACAGAAGAAAGAATTGCTGAGAATGATGACATTTGATTTTATGGATGAGTCTCTGGACCATGAATTAGTTCAGTGTGTGGAATCAATGGAATCACAGAATGAAAATGAGGACATTCCAGACAATATATTGTTAGAAGTTTTATTAAATTATGAAAAAGAATCTGAAGAATAAATTTATATTTAATAATTAAAAATTGTTCGAGCCATTATTCATTTTTATATGTAATTCATCAAGTAGTTCCAAAATGTTTAAAATATAAAGTGAGACTTATAGTATACTGTGCAACTTTTTTGTGTTACATAGTAAGTTTGCTCATAGTTACTTCCTTTCTCCCACTATATTATCTCCAATGTGTATTTAACCTCTCTTTATCATCTCCTGCCTCATGTTGTTTCTGCTTTCCTGACAGACTACGGTATGAATTCCATATACCACAATAACTTCTGTAACAACATGCAAGATATCTACAAAGGAGACGGTGTATATTAAATTATAGACTCTGCATTGGTACCTACATGTTGGTACTTAAATAAAAAAATAAAAAAACAACAAAAAGAACAATTAATAAACATACAATTTTTAAAAGTCTGTCATTCTTTTTTCTCCATATTACGCTTCCCGGTCCGCTCCCCGGTGCGCGTACCATGCGCTTCCCCCGCAAACATTGACAAAAAAAAATATTATTTCTTTGGCCCTGCGGGGCCCTTTTAAAGCCCCCACATCAAACCTAGGGGGTCAGGGAGGGTCTACTCTGCCCCCTTATGATAATTTCCCCCTTTGTTTTGGCCACCTCTCATGTCTCGATCCTACCGAGACACAAGATGGTGGCCGCTCCAGACTGTTTAGAATGTTTACAGACACCCGAGAGCCAATCAACTTTCCGTGCGTAAGTCGTGTGGCGCGCCCGGTGCGCTCCCCGGTGCGCGTACCGGGGCGCGCTTACAGATATATATATTTTTTTTAACCTAAATTACTCAAAATCCACTGGAGCACATATCTTGAGACATAGCAAAGGCACATCGGGCAACCAATCCCTACAATTTTGCCAAGTTTGGTGTAAATCCATTCAGCCGTTCGGGCTAAAAGTGAGGTTGACCGCCCTATAGAAATTAGCATGGGGAAAATGCGTTTTGGGACCCCCCTTTTATCTCGGCCCCCGCTTGACGAATCCCCCCTAAACTTTCAGGAAAGGACCGGAGCTCAAAGAGGCCATTTTGAGGAAATTTTCAGGCAGATTTGTCAACCGGCGCTAAAGTTATTCCAAATAGAATTTTGAGATTTAACATTGAAAAAAATCCTGACTATAACTACCTACTATATATATATATATACGCAAACTCCCAAAAACGCCGCTTCAGGTTTTTTGCGTGGGGAGCGCCCGGTACGCTTTTGTGCAATGGGCGGTGGTAATCTAAATGATGAGGAAGGGGGGGGGGGCATCGTTCAAAGCACATCAGCGTGCATAAACACGAAAATGTTTTTATCTACCACGTACTTGACTTATCTCTCTGAGATGCATTCCCTTGTGTTTCGGCAATGGTAGTCTGTTCATTACATAGATCGCCCGAGGGCGGTAGTACAGACCGCGCGTAGGAAAGGGTCAAAAGCCAGGGGTATAGGAGTATGTAACAAGCGAGCCATTTAATTGAAAAAACTAAACGTGACAAACGGTTGCAGGATCAGTGAAGGTTGATTTTTTAATGGAAAGTATAACAGGATCAGTTACAATAAAATCATCCATACGCACACCATGGGCGAGTATCATGGGTAACATTACTTCGAAGCTTTATTAATACAATAATCAATATTGAAAAATCGACATCAATAGGGTTGTCCGTATTCCCAGTCAGTACCCTTCCCCGCCCGCCATGTGCACAAAGACCGCATACATCCCCCATAACGTCAAGGCTAAGTAACTAGAACGTCATAAGGAGTTGCAAGTCGCTCCCATACTGGCGCCATTTTGGTCGAGGCCAGGCAGGTCCAGAGTATAGTTCAATGTCTCCAATAAGTAGCGGCAGGACCAGAATCCCTTTCGGTAGTTCTGGCTTCGTCATTACGAGCACTAGAAAACAAGACATTCTGGGCAATATCACCCTTGACACAGCCCTTTATTCTACAAGATGGTGTCTTTCAAAAGCCAGGGGTATAGGAGTATGTAACAAGCGAGCCATTTAATTGAAAAAACTAAACGTGACAAACGGTTGCAGGATCAGTGAAGGTTGATTTTTTAATTGAAAGTATAACAGGATCAGTTACAATAAAATCGTCCATACGCACACCATGGGCGAGTATCATGGGTAACATTACTTCGAAGCTTTATTAATACAATAATCAATAATGAAAAATCGACATCAATAGGGTTGTCCGTATTCCCAGTCAGTACCCTTCCCCGCCCGCCATGTGCACAAAGACCGCATACATCCCCCATAACGTTAAGGCTAAGTAACTAGAACGTCATAAGGAGTTGCAAGTCGCTCCCATACTGGCGCCATTTTGGTCGAGGCCAGGCAGGTTCAGAGTATAGTTCAATGTCTCCAATAAGTAGCGGCAGGACCAGAATCCCTTTCGGCAGTTCTGGCTTCGTCATTACGAGCACTAGAAAACAAGACATTCTGGGCAATATCACCCTTGACGCAGCCCTTTATGCTACAAGATGGTGTCTTCCATTCAGAAAATATTGTTGGCAGCATTTTGAAAGGAAAGATAAACGGCCGTTCTCCTAGTGAGTCTCACATTGTTACATTTATGAAGAATATTGAAGAGTAGTATGTTGAAAATCTGAAGCCATCGTTCTACAAACTCTCAACCAGCCTTGGATGGAAAAATCCTGAAGAATGTACAAACTGAAAACCAGTTTTTGTCTGCATAGCATCAGCAGCAACACTTGAGTCAGCTTTGTGTGAAGCCGCCATCTTGATCCAATCAATACCGTCCCCCTGCACACATTCAGGGACCAGGCCGCATTGCGAGGGCACCGCAGGACGTGTCTTCAGGCCAAACGGATTGTGGGACAAGGTGCAGAATGGAAGAGTCACCAAAAGGCAAAAAGTTCCGCCGGACCCCGGGAGCCGGCCGCCTATGTCGGGGGCGATCTCAGGCCACACCAGGGCAACAAGACTTGGGGATGGGACAGGAGCCAAGCGCCCCCTCCTAGTCCGCACCACCACACCGCCCCTCGGGGGCCACCGTCAAGCGGTTCAGGGAGGCACCGCAGGCAGCGGTTCTTCAGATCAGTGGCTCTCACCAGCAAGGCTCCCCTCCGTTAGCAGCGATCGTTGGCGCTGTGGTTGCGGCCGTAAGCCCGCCTAGTCAACGCCCCGGCCTCTCCATGTCGTAGGTCGCAAGAGTGGGCGCAACTCTGCTGGCCGAGCGAGGAATACCGTCCCCCTGCACACATTCAGGGACCAGGCCACATTGCGAGGACACCGCAGGACGTGTCTTCAGGTCAAACGGATTGTGGGACAAGGTGCAGAATAGAAGAGTCACCAAAAGGCAAAAAGTTCCTCTGGACCCCGGGAGCCGGCCGCCTATGTCGGGGGCGATCTTAGGCCACACCAGGGCAACAAGACTTGGGGAGGGGGCAGGAGCCAAGCGCCCCCTCCAATGTCCGCGCCACCACACCGCCCCTCGGGGGCCTCCGTCAAGCTGTTCAGGGAGGCACCGCAGGCAGCGGTTCTTCAGATCAGTGGCTCTCACCGGCAAGGCTCCCCTCCGTCAGCAGCGATCGTTGGCGCTGTGGTGGCGGCTGGAGGCACCGCCTAGTCAACGCCCCGGCCTCTCCATGTCGTAGGCCGCAAGAGTGGGCGCAACTCAGCTGGCCGAGCGAGACTTGGGGAGGGGGCAGGAGCCAAGCGCCCCTTCCCAGTCCGCACCACCACACCGCCCCTCGGGGGCCTCCGTCAAGCGGCTCAGGGAGGCACCGCAGGCAGCGGTTCTTCAGATCACTACAGAGTCTCATGCTCGATCGATTGAGTTGGCCGAATCAGGCAACAGGAAGGTGTGGGAGGGGGGCACCTCTTGCTCAACCACCACCTGAGAAGGTGGTACTCTCTTCCTAGGAGGTGGTGGTGGTGGTGGGGATGCACCAGCTGAAGCTACAACACTTGCTATTGCTAAGTGATGAAAAAAGGTCTTCCTCTCACAAAGATGAAAGTCAGAGTGAGGAAACAAGGAGGGGTTTTCATCATTTGGGACAAAAAATAGTTCTAAACCAATGAAAAGTGTTATTTTTAGGTCACATGACCTAGCCTTACATCATTAGGAACCCAAAAGTGAAATGAACCAATGAAAAGTTTTATTACCAAGTCACATGACCTGTTATGCTTACGTTACGCGCTCCGCTCCGCTCCGCGCCCCGGATCGCTTCCGGGAAGCTGCGCTTCGCGCCTCGCGCATCGGAGCACTTCCGGGTGCGCTAACGCGGCGCGTCATATGACGCATTACGCAACAACGCGATACGTCGCGGTTACGCGACGCGTCACGATGTTATTTTCTAACGCGGCAGTTGCGCAAACAGAACGTTTATCGGCCGGGCATATGGAATACATACGCATTCATACCATACAATAAGGGCATGTACGCACAGTCACACCATACAATTTTTCACGTTCCCAGTGATGGTCTGCACTCCATGCAATATCTCACAGCGCTTGTCTATGTCTTTCCTTACATGGAACACGGTGCGGTCCATGTCCACTCCATTCTTCAGTCGGAACTCCGATGTAACCTACAGAGGAGAAAAGAAAGGGGGGGGATACAGCATTCAGAGGATGTCAGCGCGCGCAAACCCGAAAAAGCTTCTTCTTACCATGTATCAGACTAGCTGCAGGAACGTGTGATACAACAGATCTTGGCTATCCCTTTCGCATTATTTTTCTGTGTAACATATCCTCCCCTTCTTATGATGCCAAAAAATGTTTCATTTTGTTTGTCTCTAAATTCGAGTTCCCTCTTCGTGTATTTGTTTCTCAATTAGTCTTATTTTATGGGACAAAATACCACACCTTACATTCGGCAGGTACCTTAAGCTACGGTCGACCATTTTCTAACAATTCTGGAAAAAGGGCAGGTGTGACGGATACAAATTTCAATCAATCCTAAATTCAGGCAAAGGGTCTGCATTATCTGTCTTCTATTGTTTGGGAATAACAGCCATTATTCTAAAACCTTACCAACCTAGACGATTGTTATGACGCTGATTCCATACTTCCTTCGAAAACTCTTTTTTGCAAAAATGTCAGTATACAAATACGGGCCTACAACCACTTGGGCCGGCCACGGAGCAAACTGGAATCGTATATGATGAGGGGACCTTTACACTGTAGAAAAATGTAACGGGCGGGCCATTAGGTTGCAGGAATTAAGGTGTCTAACAGTTACAATGAAATTATCTAGATATACATTTGTGGGCAAGTACCATGAGTAACGTTAATTCGAACTTTCAATAGTACAGTAATGAATAATGCATCAGAACTTAATATCAATAGGGATGTCCAAATGTTCAATCAGTACCCGTCCCCGCCCGCCATGTGCTCCAAAACTGCATACATATCTCGTGATATCAAGGCTGAGCAACCAGTACACATCAAGGAGTTGCGAGTCTCATTTATACCGACACCATTTTGGGCGAGGCCGGGCAGGTCCAGAATATAGTCAAAATGTCTCCACCAACCAGCGGTCGGAACAGAACCCCTTTCAGCATTCCAAAAAGTTGCGTTAAATGACAACAGAAGGGACAGGCAACAAGAACCATCAGTCAAAGAGGGGAGGGCAAGTTCTTCTCTACCGGGTCACGTTGGGGCTCCACCGGAACTGATCGAATTGGTAGTCTACAGTGTTTCTGGATGTTTCAGACTGAAGCTGGCGACAGCATGAGAGCACCCCGTGGCTACGTCGTGGCCATTCCGCGAGCAATCATGGCAGTCGCTCCCCACCGGAAGTCTGCGGGAGTCGGGCCCCCGGTGACTCTTGTAGAATCTTCAAGGCTGAGGGGACGCTTTTGGGAATGGGGCCCATGCCCTAGCAGTCAAGCGTCCGAGTTCCAGGGTTGCCCAGAGCCATCCTTGCAGGCCAGGCCCAAGTCTGTGGAGCCGACCGCCATTTCCTGAGCTCCGTGGCAGCCGCCTGTCTCTGTACCGCAAGAGTGGGTGCAATTCAGCCGGATGGCGGGTGAGACGCTGTAATAGCAAGAGCAGGCGTAATTCAGCTGGCCGAGCGAGGCACTGTGCCGCAGGAGCGGGTGCAACTCAGCTTGTCGAGTGAAGCACTGGGGTGTAGCTGAGAAACCTCCACCTGGGGAGGTGGGGGAGGCTCGTTCGCGCCGCCTCTCCCTTCCAGTGCATCCCACGCCGTCTCCTGGCGCAGGTATATGTGATGGTTGGACCAGGGCACCGCAGGTCATGTCTTCAGGTCAAACGGATTGTGGGACAAGGTCCAGAATGGAAGAGGCATCAAAAGGCAACAAGTTCCGCCTGACCCCGGGAGCCAGCCGCCTATGTCGGGGGCGATCTCAGGCCATACCAGGGCAACAAGACTTGGGGAGGGGGCAGGAGCCAAGCGCCCCCTCCGAGTCCGCGCCACCACACCGCCCCTCGGGCGCCTCTGTCAAGCGGCTCAGGGAGGCACCGCAGGCAGCTGTTCTTCAGATCAGTGGCTCTCATCGGCAAGGCTCCCCTCCGTCAGCAGTGATCGTTGGCGCTGTGGTTGCGGACGGAGGCCCCGCCTAGTCAACGCCACGGCCTCTCCATCTCGTAGGCCGCAGAGTAGTCGGGGAGAAATCCCGGGAACGACGGCATGCATTTGGATCGATGTTGCAGCAGGCTGCCATGTAAATAGTTATTTAATAAAACATTTTACCCTGTTACTTTGCTGGTGTGTTGTATATATTTATAATATTTGCATAGGGTTTGTCGTTATTTTGGGCGGGGTGGGCGGCGGAGCCGAGCTGTCTTGCAGCCATCATGGCGTCGAGCTCAGTTCCTCTCACTAGTTTCATATTTCTCATGAGGGGTTGTTCCTAATGTTTCTATTTTAGCGAGGTCAAAAAGAGATCCCATTAGTGGCCTACTGATTTTGCTTGATTCCTTTTGTTTTTTCTAACGATTTTTCACTATCTGCAAAGACTAAACAGAGTATTGCGACTCTGTGCTTGTTTGTAAATAGAGAATGAACCAAAGAGAACCAATTCCAAAACAGAAAATGCTTGGATAACAATCAATCAAATGGAGAGGGAAGCAGGCACGAAGGATTACAACGGGGGCAAAGGCCTGCGTTACCTACCCTTCACTATCTGCAAAGAGAGAATACTCCTAAAAGAAAAGAGGGGGGGGCAGCGTTCAAAGCACATCAGCGTGCATAAACACGAAAATGTTTTTACCTACCACGTACTTGACATTTTAAAGCTTTTGATATTTGCTATTAAAAAACCATTGAAATTTACTGAAAAAACCATAGGTTATAGACCATATATAGTTAGGAATTAGCATTTACAAAACCTTGAAAATTCACTGAAAATTCCATATATAGTTAGTTGCACTAACTATATATCGCGCACCCGCAATCCACTGCTGATGATGTCACATATTACATCATTCATGACATGGTCAGTGACATCACTGATGACATCACTGATGACATCTCAAATGACATCACTGATGACATCACTGATGACATCTCAAATGACATCACTGATGACATCTCAAATGACATCACTGATAACATCTCAAATGACATCACTGATGATATCATTCATGTGACAATACAATGCATCTCCTCACACCTTAATATAACCTCTGTTACATCCAGTGTAAAATACAGAATATAATTTTTTAAACCATTGACACACCAATACTAGTTACTACATACGCACTCACTGATTCATATGTCTACACACAGATTCACTCATTCACCCATACAATCATTCATACATACAATCACTCATCTTTACAACACTATCATATGCACTCATACACCAATACAGACACTCACACTATGCCACTCATCCATGGAGTTACTCACACACCTAGTCAGTCCTGTAAAGAATCAATCATACTTCCATTTTCTAATCAATACAGTTAAACATAGAGTACCTTACATTTTCAAACATATACTAACACATACTTACTCTCTTATACAATCATTGATACAAGAACACATTGATCTGCACAGAGTCACACATCTCCCAGCCAGCCACACACACACTCAGTCTCCCATACAAATACTTCGACAATCAATCAATAACCCATATAGTTACTCATATAGCTACTGATCAACACATGCAGCAGTTTACAGAACAACAGACATAATGATGCACAAATTAAGACAGTTTAGTCACTAACCCATGCACTCAGTGAGACACATTTAATCACTCACTCATACAGTCAGTCATGCACCTACTAAATCCTTCATCCAGACACTTCTACATCTACTCATTCTTCAATATGTAAAACATATTTACACTTTACAGAAACACACAGTCACTGGATGATATCATCAGTGATGTCATCAGTGATGTCATTTGAGATATCATCAGTGATGTCATCAGTGATGTCACTGACCATGTCATGAATCATGTAATATGTGACATCATCAGCAGTGGATTGCGGGTGCGCGATATATAGTTAGTGCAACTAACTATATATGGAATTTCAATGGTTTTGTGTGAGTAAAATAAGGTTTTGTAAATGCTAATTCCTAACTATATATGGTCTATAACCCATGGTTTTTTCAGTGAATATATATATATATATATATATATATATATATATATATATATATATATATATATATATATATATATATATATATATATATCTTAATGGCAATCATCAGTAGGTAGTTATAGTTAGGACCTAGTTTCCATAGCAAAAGCACTTTTTCTTTTCCTAATAACTTTTGCGCTGT
>NW_028241364.1:0-113000 GCF_964263255.1 Lissotriton vulgaris | reverse complement strand
ATGCACTTTTAACCATTCCATAAATCTTGTGTTTAGGGCCCCTGGAAGCATGAAAATCACTTTAAACATGCTAATTTTAGCTCTAACACAGATGATCCACCTACAAATGTGAACTGACGTTCAAAAATAAAACATTTGAAAACGGACCATTTTCCACATTTCTGAAGCATGACGGAATAGGGTGGTGTTATCTCTTTTGTAAAAAATCAGCTGTTTTTGATTGAACATTAAATGCCTCCAAATAGTATTTAATTCACTTCCCGAGCCCCTGGAAGCATGAAAATCACTTTAAACATGCTAATTTTAGCTCTAACACTGATGATCCACCTACAAATGTGAACTGACGTTCAAAAATAAAACATTTAAAAACGGACCATTTTCCACATTTCTGAAGCATGACGTAATGGGGGGGTGTTATCTCTTTTGTCGAAAATCAGCCGTTTTTGCTCGAACATTAAATGCCTCCAAATGGTATTTAATTAACTTCCCGGGGTGAAGAAACCCTTTTTGAGAACTCAGAGTGAGTAAAGTGGCCATTTTCATGCACTTTTAACCATTCCATAAATCTTGTGTTTAGGGCCCCTGGAAGCATGAAAATCACTTTAAACATGCTAATTTTAGCTCTAACACTGATGATCCACCTACAAATGAGAACTGACGTTCAAAAATAAAACATTTGAAAACGGACCATTTTCCACATTTCTGAAGCATGACGTAATGGGGGGGTGTTATCTCTTTTGTCAAAAATCAGCTGTTTTTGCTTGAACATTAAATGCCTCCAAATAGTATTGAATTCACTTCCCGAGCCCCTGGAAGCATGAAATTCACTTTAAACATGCTAATTTTAGCTCTAACACTGATGATCCACCTACAAATGTGAACTGACGTTCAAAAATAAAGCATTTGAAAACGGACCATTTTCCACATTTCTGAAGCATGACGTAATGGGGGGGTGTTATCTCTTTTGTCGAAAATCAGCCGTTTTTGCTCGAACATTAAATGCCTCCAAATGGTATTTAATTAACTTCCCGGGGTGAAGAAACCCTTTTTGAGAACTCAGAGTGAGTAAATTGGCCATTTTCATGCACTTTTAACCATTCCATAAATCTTGTGTTTAGGGCCCCTGGAAGCATGAAAATCACTTTAAACATGCTAATTTTAGCTCTAACACTGATGATCCACCTACAAATGTGAACTGACGTTCAAAAATAAAACATTTGAAAACGGACCATTTTCCACATTTCTGAAGCATGACGTAATGGGGGGGTGTTATCTCTTTTGTCAAAAATCAGCTGTTTTTGCTTGAACATTAAATGCCTCCAAATAGTATTTAATTTACTTCCCGAGCCCCTGGAAGAATGAAAATCACTTTAAACATGCTAATTTTAGCTCTAACACTGATGATCCACCTACAAATGTGAACTGACGTTCAAAAATAAAACATTTGAAAACGGACCATTTTCCACATTTCTGAAGCATGGCGTAATGGTAGGGTGTTATCTTTTTTGTCGAAAATCTGCCGTTTTTGCTCGAACATTAAATGCCTCCAAATGGTATTTAATTAACTTCCCGGGGTGAAGAAACCCTTTTTGAGAACTCAGAGTGAGTAAATTGGCCATTTTCATGCACTTTTAACCATTCCATAAATCTTGTGTTTAGGGCCCCTGGAAGCCTGAAAATCACTTTAAACATGCTAATTTTAGCTCTAACACTGATGATCCACCTACAAATGTGAACTGACGTTCAAAAATAAAACATTTGAAAATGGACCATTTTCCACATTTCTGAAGCATGACGTAATGGGGGGGTGTTATCTCTTTTGTCGAAAATCAGCCGTTTTTGCTCGAACATTAAATGCCTTCAAATGGTATTTAATTAACTTCCTGGGGTGAAGAAACCCTTTTTTGAGACCTCAGAGTGAGTAAATTGGCCATTTTCATGCACTTTTAACCATTCCATAAATGTTGTGTTTAGGGCCCCTGGAAGCATGAAAATCACTTTAAACATGCTAATTTTAGCTCTAACACTGATGATCCACCTACAAATGTGAACTGGCGTTCAAAAATAAAACATTTGAAAACGGACCATTTTCCACATTTCTGAAGCATGACGTAATGGGGCGGTGTTATCTCTTTTGTCAAAAATCAGCTGTTTTTGCTTGAACATTAAATGCCTCCAAATAGTATTTAATTTACTTCCCGAGCCCCTGGAAGCATGAAAATCACTTTAAACATGCTAATTTTAGCTCTAACACTGATGATCCACCTACAAATGTGAACTGACGTTCAAAAATAAAACATTTGAAAACTGACCATTTTCCACATTTCTGAAGCATGGCGTAATGGTAGGGTGTTATCTCTTTTGTCGAAAATCAGCCGTTTTTGCTCGAACATTAAATGCCTCCAAATGGTATTTAATTAACTTCCCGGGGTGAAGAAACCCTTTTTGAGAACTCAGAGTGAGTAAATTGGCCATTTTCATGCACTTTTAACCATTCCATAAATCTTGTGTTTAGGGCCCCTGGAAGCCTGAAAATCACTTTAAACATGCTAATTTTAGCTCTAACACTGATGATCCACCTACAAATGTGAACTGACGTTCAAAAATAAAACATTTGAAAACGGACCATTTTCCACATTTCTGAAGCATGACGAAATGGGGGGGTGTTATCTCTTTTGTCAAAAACCAGCTGTTTTTGCTTGAACATTAAATGCCTCCAAATAGTATTTAATTCACTTCCCGAGCCCCTGGAAGCATGAAAATCACTTTAAACATGCTAATTTTAGCTCTAACACTGATGATCCACCTACAAATGTGAACTGACGTTCAAAAATAAAACATTTGAAAACGGACCATTTTCCACATTTCTGAAGCATGACGTAATGGGGGGGTGTTATCTCTTTTGTCGAAAATCAGCCGTTTTTGCTCGAACATTAAATGCCTCCAAATGGTATTTAATTAACTTCCCGGGGTGAAGAAACCCTTTTTGAGAACTCAGAGTGAGTAAATTGGCCATTTTCATGCACTTTTAACCATTCCATAAATCTTGTGTTTAGGGCCCCTGGAAGCATGAAAATCACTTTAAACATGCTAATTTTAGCTCTAACACAGATGATCCACCTACAAATGTGAACTGACGTTCAAAAATAAAACATTTGAAAACGGACCATTTTCCACATTTCTGAAGCATGACGGAATGGGGTGGTGTTATCTCTTTTGTAAAAAATCAGCTGTTTTTGATTGAACATTAAATGCCTCCAAATAGTATTTAATTCACTTCCCTAGCCCCTGGAAGCATGAAAATCACTTTAAACATGCTAATTTTAGCTCTAACACTGATGATCCACCTACAAATGTGAACTGACGTTCAAAAATAAAACATTTAAAAACGGACCATTTTCCACATTTCTGAAGCATGACGTAATGGGGGGGTGTTATCTCTTTTGTCGAAAATCAGCCGTTTTTGCTCGAACATTAAATGCCTCCAAATGGTATTTAATTAACTTCCCGGGGTGAAGAAACCCTTTTTGAGAACTCAGATTGAGTAAATTGGCCATTTTCATGCACTTTTAACCATTCCATAAATCTTGTGTTTAGGGCCCCTGGAAGCATGAAAATCACTTTAAACATGCTAATTTTAGCTCTAACACTGATGATCCACCTACAAATGTGAACTGACGTTCAAAAATAAAACATTTGAAAACGGACCATTTTCCACATTTCTGAAGCATGACGTAATGGGGGGGTGTTATCTCTTTTGTCAAAAATCAGCTGTTTTTGATTGAACATTAAATGCCTCCAAATACTATTGAATTCACTTCCCGAGCCCCTGGAAGCATGAAAATCACTTTAAACATGCTAATTTTAGCTCTAACACTGATGATCCACCTACAAATGTGAACTGACGTTCAAAAATAAAACATTTGAAAACGGACCATTTTCCACATTTCTGAAGCATGACGTAATGGGGGGGTGTTATCTCTTTTGTCAAAAATCAGCTGTTTTTGCTTGAACATTAAATGCCTCCAAATAGTATTTAATTTACTTCCTGAGCCCCTGGAAGAATGAAAATCACTTTAAACATGCTAATTTTAGCTCTAACACTGATGATCCACCTACAAATGTGAACTGACGTTCAAAAATAAAACATTTGAAAACGGACCATTTTCCACATTTCTGAAGCATGACGTAATGGTAGGGTGTTATCTCTTTTGTCGAAAATCAGCCGTTTTTGCTCGAACATTAAATGCCTCCAAATGGTATTTAATTAACTTCCAGTGGTGAAGAAACCCTTTTTGAGAACTCAGAGTGAGTAAATTGGCTATTTCCATGCACTTTTAACCATTCCATAAATCTTGTGTTTAGGGCCCCTGGAAGCCTGAAAATCACTTTAAACATGCTAATTTTAGCTCTAACACTGATGATCCACCTACAAATGTGAACTGACGTTCAAAAATAAAACATTTGAAAACGGACCATTTTCCACATTTCTGAAGCATGGCGAAATGGGGGGGGTGTTATCTCTTTTGTCAAAAATCAGCTGTTTTTGCTTGAACATTAAATGCCTCCAAATAGTATTTAATTCACTTCCCGAGCCCCTGGAAGCATGAAAATCACTTTAAACATGCTAATTTTAGCTCTAACACTGATGATCCACCTAAAAATGTGAACTGACGTTCAAAAATAAAACATTTGAAAACGGACCATTTTCCACATTTCTGAAGCATGACGTAATGGGGGGGTGTTATCTCTTTTGTCGAAAATCAGCCGTTTTTGCTCGAACATTAAATGCCTCCAAATGGTATTTAATTAACTTCCCGGGGTGAAGAAACCCTTTTTGAGAACTCAGAGTGAGTAAATTGGCCATTTTCATGCACTTTTAACCATTCCATAAATCTTGTGTTTAGGGCCCCTGGAAGCATGAAAATCACTTTAAACATGCTAATTTTAGCTCTAACACTGATGATCCACCTACAAATGTGAACTGACGTTCAAAAATAAAACATTTGAAAACGGACCATTTTCCACATTTCTGAAGCATGACGTAATGGGGGGGTGTTATCTCTTTTGTCGAAAATCAGCCGTTTTTGCTCGAACATTAAATGACTCCAAATGGTATTTAATTAACTTCCCGGGGTGAAGATACCCTTTTTGAGAACTCAGAGTGAGTAAATTGGCCATTTTCATGCACTTTTAACCATTCCATAAATCTTGTGTTTAGGGCCCCTGGAAGCATGAAAATCACTTTAAACATGCTAATTTTAGCTCTAACACAGATGATCCACCTACAAATGTGAACTGACGTTCAAAAATAAAACATTTGAAAACGGACCATTTTCCACATTTCTGAAGCATGACGGAATAGGGTGGTGTTATCTCTTTTGTAAAAAATCAGCTGTTTTTGATTGAACATTAAATGCCTCCAAATAGTATTTAATTCACTTCCCGAGCCCCTGGAAGCATGAAAATCACTTTAAACATGCTAATTTTAGCTCTAACACTGATGATCCACCTACAAATGTGAACTGACGTTCAAAAATAAAACATTTAAAAACGGACCATTTTCCACATTTCTGAAGCATGACGTAATGGGGGGGTGTTATCTCTTTTGTCGAAAATCAGCCGTTTTTGCTCGAACATTAAATGCCTCCAAATGGTATTTAATTAACTTCCCGGGGTGAAGAAACCCTTTTTGAGAACTCAGAGTGAGTAAAGTGGCCATTTTCATGCACTTTTAACCATTCCATAAATCTTGTGTTTAGGGCCCCTGGAAGCATGAAAATCACTTTAAACATGCTAATTTTAGCTCTAACACTGATGATCCACCTACAAATGAGAACTGACGTTCAAAAATAAAACATTTGAAAACGGACCATTTTCCACATTTCTGAAGCATGACGTAATGGGGGGGTGTTATCTCTTTTGTCAAAAATCAGCTGTTTTTGCTTGAACATTAAATGCCTCCAAATAGTATTGAATTCACTTCCCGAGCCCCTGGAAGCATGAAATTCACTTTAAACATGCTAATTTTAGCTCTAACACTGATGATCCACCTACAAATGTGAACTGACGTTCAAAAATAAAGCATTTGAAAACGGACCATTTTCCACATTTCTGAAGCATGACGTAATGGGGGGGTGTTATCTCTTTTGTCGAAAATCAGCCGTTTTTGCTCGAACATTAAATGCCTCCAAATGGTATTTAATTAACTTCCCGGGGTGAAGAAACCCTTTTTGAGAACTCAGAGTGAGTAAATTGGCCATTTTCATGCACTTTTAACCATTCCATAAATCTTGTGTTTAGGGCCCCTGGAAGCCTGAAAATCACTTTAAACATGCTAATTTTAGCTCTAACACTGATGATCCACCTACAAATGTGAACTGACGTTCAAAAATAAAACATTTGAAAATGGACCATTTTCCACATTTCTGAAGCATGACGTAATGGGGGGGTGTTATCTCTTTTGTCGAAAATCAGCCGTTTTTGCTCGAACATTAAATGCCTCCAAATGGTATTTAATTAACTTCCTGGGGTGAAGAAACCCTTTTTTGAGACCTCAGAGTGAGTAAATTGGCCATTTTCATGCACTTTTAACCATTCCATAAATGTTGTGTTTAGGGCCCCTGGAAGCATGAAAATCACTTTAAACATGCTAATTTTAGCTCTAACACTGATGATCCACCTACAAATGTGAACTGGCGTTCAAAAATAAAACATTTGAAAACGGACCATTTTCCACATTTCTGAAGCATGACGTAATGGGGCGGTGTTATCTCTTTTGTCAAAAATCAGCTGTTTTTGCTTGAACATTAAATGCCTCCAAATAGTATTTAATTTACTTCCCGAGCCCCTGGAAGCATGAAAATCACTTTAAACATGCTAATTTTAGCTCTAACACTGATGATCCACCTACAAATGTGAACTGACGTTCAAAAATAAAACATTTGAAAACGGACCATTTTCCACATTTCTGAAGCATGGCGTAATGGTAGGGTGTTATCTCTTTTGTCGAAAATCAGCCGTTTTTGCTCGAACATTAAATGCCTCCAAATGGTATTTAATTAACTTCCCGGGGTGAAGAAACCCTTTTTGAGAACTCAGAGTGAGTAAATTGGCCATTTTCATGCACTTTTAACCATTCCATAAATCTTGTGTTTAGGGCCCCTGGAAGCCTGAAAATCACTTTAAACATGCTAATTTTAGCTCTAACACTGATGATCCACCTACAAATGTGAACTGACGTTCAAAAATAAAACATTTGAAAACGGACCATTTTCCACATTTCTGAAGCATGACGAAATGGGGGGGTGTTATCTCTTTTGTCAAAAACCAGCTGTTTTTGCTTGAACATTAAATGCCTCCAAATAGTATTTAATTCACTTCCCGAGCCCCTGGAAGCATGAAAATCACTTTAAACATGCTAATTTTAGCTCTAACACTGATGATCCACCTACAAATGTGAACTGACGTTCAAAAATAAAACATTTGAAAACGGACCATTTTCCACATTTCTGAAGCATGACGTAATGGGGGGGTGTTATCTCTTTTGTCGAAAATCAGCCGTTTTTGCTCGAACATTAAATGCCTCCAAATGGTATTTAATTAACTTCCCGGGGTGAAGAAACCCTTTTTGAGAACTCAGAGTGAGTAAATTGGCCATTTTCATGCACTTTTAACCATTCCATAAATCTTGTGTTTAGGGCCCCTGGAAGCATGAAAATCACTTTAAACATGCTAATTTTAGCTCTAACACAGATGATCCACCTACAAATGTGAACTGACGTTCAAAAATAAAACATTTGAAAACGGACCATTTTCCACATTTCTGAAGCATGACGGAATGGGGTGGTGTTATCTCTTTTGTAAAAAATCAGCTGTTTTTGATTGAACATTAAATGCCTCCAAATAGTATTTAATTCACTTCCCTAGCCCCTGGAAGCATGAAAATCACTTTAAACATGCTAATTTTAGCTCTAACACTGATGATCCACCTACAAATGTGAACTGACGTTCAAAAATAAAACATTTAAAAACGGACCATTTTCCACATTTCTGAAGCATGACGTAATGGGGGGGTGTTATCTCTTTTGTCGAAAATCAGCCGTTTTTGCTCGAACATTAAATGCCTCCAAATGGTATTTAATTAACTTCCCGGGGTGAAGAAACCCTTTTTGAGAACTCAGAGTGAGTAAATTGGCCATTTTCATGCACTTTTAACCATTCCATAAATCTTGTGTTTAGGGTCCCTGGAAGCATGAAAATCACTTTAAACATGCTAATTTTAGCTCTAACACTGATGATCCACCTACAAATGTGAACTGACGTTCAAAAATAAAACATTTGAAAACGGACCATTTTCCACATTTCTGAAGCATGACGTAATGGGGGGGTGTTATCTCTTTTGTCAAAAATCAGCTGTTTTTGATTGAACATTAAATGCCTCCAAATACTATTGAATTCACTTCCCGAGCCCCTGGAAGCATGAAAATCACTTTAAACATGCTAATTTTAGCTCTAACACTGATGATCCACCTACAAATGTGAACTGACGTTCAAAAATAAAACATTTGAAAACGGACCATTTTCCACATTTCTGAAGCATGACGTAATGGGGGGGTGTTATCTCTTTTGTCAAAAATCAGCTGTTTTTGCTTGAACATTAAATGCCTCCAAATAGTATTTAATTTACTTCCTGAGCCCCTGGAAGAATGAAAATCACTTTAAACATGCTAATTTTAGCTCTAACACTGATGATCCACCTACAAATGTGAACTGACGTTCAAAAATAAAACATTTGAAAACGGACCATTTTCCACATTTCTGAAGCATGACGTAATGGTAGGGTGTTATCTCTTTTGTCGAAAATCAGCCGTTTTTGCTCGAACATTAAATGCCTCCAAATGGTATTTAATTAACTTCCAGTGGTGAAGAAACCCTTTTTGAGAACTCAGAGTGAGTAAATTGGCTATTTCCATGCACTTTTAACCATTCCATAAATCTTGTGTTTAGGGCCCCTGGAAGCCTGAAAATCACTTTAAACATGCTAATTTTAGCTCTAACACTGATGATCCACCTACAAATGTGAACTGACGTTCAAAAATAAAACATTTGAAAACGGACCATTTTCCACATTTCTGAAGCATGGCGAAATGGGGGGGGTGTTATCTCTTTTGTCAAAAATCAGCTGTTTTTGCTTGAACATTAAATGCCTCCAAATAGTATTTAATTCACTTCCCGAGCCCCTGGAAGCATGAAAATCACTTTAAACATGCTAATTTTAGCTCTAACACTGATGATCCACCTAAAAATGTGAACTGACGTTCAAAAATAAAACATTTGAAAACGGACCATTTTCCACATTTCTGAAGCATGACGTAATGGGGGGGTGTTATCTCTTTTGTCGAAAATCAGCCGTTTTTGCTCGAACATTAAATGACTCCAAATGGTATTTAATTAACTTCCCGGGGTGAAGAAACCCTTTTTGAGAACTCAGAGTGAGTAAATTGGCCATTTTCATGCACTTTTAACCATTCCATAAATCTTGTGTTTAGGGCCCCTGGAAGCCTGAAAATCACTTTAAACATGCTAATTTTAGCTCTAACACTGATGATCCACCTACAAATGTGAACTGACGTTCAAAAATAAAACATTTGAAAATGGACCATTTTCCACATTTCTGAAGCATGACGTAATGGGGGGGTGTTATCTCTTTTGTCGAAAATCAGCCGTTTTTGCTCGAACATTAAATGCCTCCAAATGGTATTTAATTAACTTCCTGGGGTGAAGAAACCCTTTTTTGAGACCTCAGAGTGAGTAAATTGGCCATTTTCATGCACTTTTAACCATTCCATAAATGTTGTGTTTAGGGCCCCTGGAAGCATGAAAATCACTTTAAACATGCTAATTTTAGCTCTAACACTGATGATCCACCTACAAATGTGAACTGGCGTTCAAAAATAAAACATTTGAAAACGGACCATTTTCCACATTTCTGAAGCATGACGTAATGGGGCGGTGTTATCTCTTTTGTCAAAAATCAGCTGTTTTTGCTTGAACATTAAATGCCTCCAAATAGTATTTAATTTACTTCCCGAGCCCCTGGAAGCATGAAAATCACTTTAAACATGCTAATTTTAGCTCTAACACTGATGATCCACCTACAAATGTGAACTGACGTTCAAAAATAAAACATTTGAAAACGGACCATTTTCCACATTTCTGAAGCATGGCGTAATGGTAGGGTGTTATCTCTTTTGTCGAAAATCAGCCGTTTTTGCTCGAACATTAAATGCCTCCAAATGGTATTTAATTAACTTCCCGGGGTGAAGAAACCCTTTTTGAGAACTCAGAGTGAGTAAATTGGCCATTTTCATGCACTTTTAACCATTCCATAAATCTTGTGTTTAGGGCCCCTGGAAGCCTGAAAATCACTTTAAACATGCTAATTTTAGCTCTAACACTGATGATCCACCTACAAATGTGAACTGACGTTCAAAAATAAAACATTTGAAAACGGACCATTTTCCACATTTCTGAAGCATGACGAAATGGGGGGGTGTTATCTCTTTTGTCAAAAACCAGCTGTTTTTGCTTGAACATTAAATGCCTCCAAATAGTATTTAATTCACTTCCCGAGCCCCTGGAAGCATGAAAATCACTTTAAACATGCTAATTTTAGCTCTAACACTGATGATCCACCTACAAATGTGAACTGACGTTCAAAAATAAAACATTTGAAAACGGACCATTTTCCACATTTCTGAAGCATGACGTAATGGGGGGGTGTTATCTCTTTTGTCGAAAATCAGCCGTTTTTGCTCGAACATTAAATGCCTCCAAATGGTATTTAATTAACTTCCCGGGGTGAAGAAACCCTTTTTGAGAACTCAGAGTGAGTAAATTGGCCATTTTCATGCACTTTTAACCATTCCATAAATCTTGTGTTTAGGGCCCCTGGAAGCATGAAAATCACTTTAAACATGCTAATTTTAGCTCTAACACAGATGATCCACCTACAAATGTGAACTGACGTTCAAAAATAAAACATTTGAAAACGGACCATTTTCCACATTTCTGAAGCATGACGGAATGGGGTGGTGTTATCTCTTTTGTAAAAAATCAGCTGTTTTTGATTGAACATTAAATGCCTCCAAATAGTATTTAATTCACTTCCCTAGCCCCTGGAAGCATGAAAATCACTTTAAACATGCTAATTTTAGCTCTAACACTGATGATCCACCTACAAATGTGAACTGACGTTCAAAAATAAAACATTTAAAAACGGACCATTTTCCACATTTCTGAAGCATGACGTAATGGGGGGGTGTTATCTCGTTTGTCGAAAATCAGCCGTTTTTGCTCGAACATTAAATGCCTCCAAATGGTATTTAATTAACTTCCCGGGGTGAAGAAACCCTTTTTGAGAACTCAGAGTGAGTAAATTGGCCATTTTCATGCACTTTTAACCATTCCATAAATCTTGTGTTTAGGGCCCCTGGAAGCATGAAAATCACTTTAAACATGCTAATTTTAGCTCTAACACTGATGATCCACCTACAAATGTGAACTGACGTTCAAAAATAAAACATTTGAAAACGGACCATTTTCCACATTTCTGAAGCATGACGTAATGGGGGGGTGTTATCTCTTTTGTCAAAAATCAGCTGTTTTTGATTGAACATTAAATGCCTCCAAATACTATTGAATTCACTTCCCGAGCCCCTGGAAGCATGAAAATCACTTTAAACATGCTAATTTTAGCTCTAACACTGATGATCCACCTACAAATGTGAACTGACGTTCAAAAATAAAACATTTGAAAACGGACCATTTTCCACATTTCTGAAGCATGACGTAATGGGGGGGTGTTATCTCTTTTGTCAAAAATCAGCTGTTTTTGCTTGAACATTAAATGCCTCCAAATAGTATTTAATTTACTTCCTGAGCCCCTGGAAGAATGAAAATCACTTTAAACATGCTAATTTTAGCTCTAACACTGATGATCCACCTACAAATGTGAACTGACGTTCAAAAATAAAACATTTGAAAACGGACCATTTTCCACATTTCTGAAGCATGACGTAATGGTAGGGTGTTATCTCTTTTGTCGAAAATCAGCCGTTTTTGCTCGAACATTAAATGCCTCCAAATGGTATTTAATTAACTTCCAGTGGTGAAGAAACCCTTTTTGAGAACTCAGAGTGAGTAAATTGGCTATTTCCATGCACTTTTAACCATTCCATAAATCTTGTGTTTAGGGCCCCTGGAAGCCTGAAAATCACTTTAAACATGCTAATTTTAGCTCTAACACTGATGATCCACCTACAAATGTGAACTGACGTTCAAAAATAAAACATTTGAAAACGGACCATTTTCCACATTTCTGAAGCATGGCGAAATGGGGGGGGTGTTATCTCTTTTGTCAAAAATCAGCTGTTTTTGCTTGAACATTAAATGCCTCCAAATAGTATTTAATTCACTTCCCGAGCCCCTGGAAGCATGAAAATCACTTTAAACATGCTAATTTTAGCTCTAACACTGATGATCCACCTAAAAATGTGAACTGACGTTCAAAAATAAAACATTTGAAAACGGACCATTTTCCACATTTCTGAAGCATGACGTAATGGGGGGGTGTTATCTCTTTTGTCGAAAATCAGCCGTTTTTGCTCGAACATTAAATGCCTCCAAATGGTATTTAATTAACTTCCCGGGGTGAAGAAACCCTTTTTGAGAACTCAGAGTGAGTAAATTGGCCATTTTCATGCACTTTTAACCATTCCATAAATCTTGTGTTTAGGGCCCCTGGAAGCATGAAAATCACTTTAAACATGCTAATTTTAGCTCTAACACTGATGATCCACCTACAAATGTGAACTGACGTTCAAAAATAAAACATTTGAAAACGGACCATTTTCCACATTTCTGAAGCATGACGTAATGGGGGGGTGTTATCTCTTTTGTCGAAAATCAGCCGTTTTTGCTCGAACATTAAATGACTCCAAATGGTATTTAATTAACTTCCCGGGGTGAAGATACCCTTTTTGAGAACTCAGAGTGAGTAAATTGGCCATTTTCATGCACTTTTAACCATTCCATAAATCTTGTGTTTAGGGCCCCTGGAAGCATGAAAATCACTTTAAACATGCTAATTTTAGCTCTAACACAGATGATCCACCTACAAATGTGAACTGACGTTCAAAAATAAAACATTTGAAAACGGACCATTTTCCACATTTCTGAAGCATGACGGAATAGGGTGGTGTTATCTCTTTTGTAAAAAATCAGCTGTTTTTGATTGAACATTAAATGCCTCCAAATAGTATTTAATTCACTTCCCGAGCCCCTGGAAGCATGAAAATCACTTTAAACATGCTAATTTTAGCTCTAACACTGATGATCCACCTACAAATGTGAACTGACGTTCAAAAATAAAACATTTAAAAACGGACCATTTTCCACATTTCTGAAGCATGACGTAATGGGGGGGTGTTATCTCTTTTGTCGAAAATCAGCCGTTTTTGCTCGAACATTAAATGCCTCCAAATGGTATTTAATTAACTTCCCGGGGTGAAGAAACCCTTTTTGAGAACTCAGAGTGAGTAAAGTGGCCATTTTCATGCACTTTTAACCATTCCATAAATCTTGTGTTTAGGGCCCCTGGAAGCATGAAAATCACTTTAAACATGCTAATTTTAGCTCTAACACTGATGATCCACCTACAAATGAGAACTGACGTTCAAAAATAAAACATTTGAAAACGGACCATTTTCCACATTTCTGAAGCATGACGTAATGGGGGGGTGTTATCTCTTTTGTCAAAAATCAGCTGTTTTTGCTTGAACATTAAATGCCTCCAAATAGTATTGAATTCACTTCCCGAGCCCCTGGAAGCATGAAATTCACTTTAAACATGCTAATTTTAGCTCTAACACTGATGATCCACCTACAAATGTGAACTGACGTTCAAAAATAAAGCATTTGAAAACGGACCATTTTCCACATTTCTGAAGCATGACGTAATGGGGGGGTGTTATCTCTTTTGTCGAAAATCAGCCGTTTTTGCTCGAACATTAAATGCCTCCAAATGGTATTTAATTAACTTCCCGGGGTGAAGAAACCCTTTTTGAGAACTCAGAGTGAGTAAATTGGCCATTTTCATGCACTTTTAACCATTCCATAAATCTTGTGTTTAGGGCCCCTGGAAGCATGAAAATCACTTTAAACATGCTAATTTTAGCTCTAACACTGATGATCCACCTACAAATGTGAACTGACGTTCAAAAATAAAACATTTGAAAACGGACCATTTTCCACATTTCTGAAGCATGAAGTAATGGGGGGGTGTTATCTCTTTTGTCAAAAATCAGCTGTTTTTGCTTGAACATTAAATGCCTCCAAATAGTATTTAATTTACTTCCCGAGCCCCTGGAAGAATGAAAATCACTTTAAACATGCTAATTTTAGCTCTAACACTGATGATCCACCTACAAATGTGAACTGACGTTCAAAAATAAAACATTTGAAAACGGACCATTTTCCACATTTCTGAAGCATGGCGTAATGGTAGGGTGTTATCTCTTTTGTCGAAAATCTGCCGTTTTTGCTCGAACATTAAATGCCTCCAAATGGTATTTAATTAACTTCCCGGGGTGAAGAAACCCTTTTTGAGAACTCAGAGTGAGTAAATTGGCCATTTTCATGCACATTTAACCATTCCATAAATCTTGTGTTTAGGGCCCCTGGAAGCCTGAAAATCACTTTAAACATGCTAATTTTAGCTCTAACACTGATGATCCACCTACAAATGTGAACTGACGTTCAAAAATAAAACATTTGAAAATGGACCATTTTCCACATTTCTGAAGCATGACGTAATGGGGGGGTGTTATCTCTTTTGTCGAAAATCAGCCGTTTTTGCTCGAACATTAAATGCCTCCAAATGGTATTTAATTAACTTCCTGGGGTGAAGAAACCCTTTTTTGAGACCTCAGAGTGAGTAAATTGGCCATTTTCATGCACTTTTAACCATTCCATAAATGTTGTGTTTAGGGCCCCTGGAAGCATGAAAATCACTTTAAACATGCTAATTTTAGCTCTAACACTGATGATCCACCTACAAATGTGAACTGGCGTTCAAAAATAAAACATTTGAAAACGGACCATTTTCCACATTTCTGAAGCATGACGTAATGGGGCGGTGTTATCTCTTTTGTCAAAAATCAGCTGTTTTTGCTTGAACATTAAATGCCTCCAAATAGTATTTAATTTACTTCCCGAGCCCCTGGAAGCATGAAAATCACTTTAAACATGCTAATTTTAGCTCTAACACTGATGATCCACCTACAAATGTGAACTGACGTTCAAAAATAAAACATTTGAAAACGGACCATTTTCCACATTTCTGAAGCATGGCGTAATGGTAGGGTGTTATCTCTTTTGTCGAAAATCAGCCGTTTTTGCTCGAACATTAAATGCCTCCAAATGGTATTTAATTAACTTCCCGGGGTGAAGAAACCCTTTTTGAGAACTCAGAGTGAGTAAATTGGCCATTTTCATGCACTTTTAACCATTCCATAAATCTTGTGTTTAGGGCCCCTGGAAGCCTGAAAATCACTTTAAACATGCTAATTTTAGCTCTAACACTGATGATCCACCTACAAATGTGAACTGACGTTCAAAAATAAAACATTTGAAAACGGACCATTTTCCACATTTCTGAAGCATGACGAAATGGGGGGGTGTTATCTCTTTTGTCAAAAACCAGCTGTTTTTGCTTGAACATTAAATGCCTCCAAATAGTATTTAATTCACTTCCCGAGCCCCTGGAAGCATGAAAATCACTTTAAACATGCTAATTTTAGCTCTAACACTGATGATCCACCTACAAATGTGAACTGACGTTCAAAAATAAAACATTTGAAAACGGACCATTTTCCACATTTCTGAAGCATGACGTAATGGGGGGGTGTTATCTCTTTTGTCGAAAATCAGCCGTTTTTGCTCGAACATTAAATGCCTCCAAATGGTATTTAATTAACTTCCCGGGGTGAAGAAACCCTTTTTGAGAACTCAGAGTGAGTAAATTGGCCATTTTCATGCACTTTTAACCATTCCATAAATCTTGTGTTTAGGGCCCCTGGAAGCATGAAAATCACTTTAAACATGCTAATTTTAGCTCTAACACAGATGATCCACCTACAAATGTGAACTGACGTTCAAAAATAAAACATTTGAAAACGGACCATTTTCCACATTTCTGAAGCATGACGGAATGGGGTGGTGTTATCTCTTTTGTAAAAAATCAGCTGTTTTTGATTGAACATTAAATGCCTCCAAATAGTATTTAATTCACTTCCCTAGCCCCTGGAAGCATGAAAATCACTTTAAACATGCTAATTTTAGCTCTAACACTGATGATCCACCTACAAATGTGAACTGACGTTCAAAAATAAAACATTTAAAAACGGACCATTTTCCACATTTCTGAAGCATGACGTAATGGGGGGGTGTTATCTCTTTTGTCGAAAATCAGCCGTTTTTGCTCGAACATTAAATGCCTCCAAATGGTATTTAATTAACTTCCCGGGGTGAAGAAACCCTTTTTGAGAACTCAGAGTGAGTAAATTGGCCATTTTCATGCACTTTTAACCATTCCATAAATCTTGTGTTTAGGGTCCCTGGAAGCATGAAAATCACTTTAAACATGCTAATTTTAGCTCTAACACTGATGATCCACCTACAAATGTGAACTGACGTTCAAAAATAAAACATTTGAAAACGGACCATTTTCCACATTTCTGAAGCATGACGTAATGGGGGGGTGTTATCTCTTTTGTCAAAAATCAGCTGTTTTTGATTGAACATTAAATGCCTCCAAATACTATTGAATTCACTTCCCGAGCCCCTGGAAGCATGAAAATCACTTTAAACATGCTAATTTTAGCTCTAACACTGATGATCCACCTACAAATGTGAACTGACGTTCAAAAATAAAACATTTGAAAACGGACCATTTTCCACATTTCTGAAGCATGACGTAATGGGGGGGTGTTATCTCTTTTGTCAAAAATCAGCTGTTTTTGCTTGAACATTAAATGCCTCCAAATAGTATTTAATTTACTTCCTGAGCCCCTGGAAGAATGAAAATCACTTTAAACATGCTAATTTTAGCTCTAACACTGATGATCCACCTACAAATGTGAACTGACGTTCAAAAATAAAACATTTGAAAACGGACCATTTTCCACATTTCTGAAGCATGACGTAATGGTAGGGTGTTATCTCTTTTGTCGAAAATCAGCCGTTTTTGCTCGAACATTAAATGCCTCCAAATGGTATTTAATTAACTTCCAGTGGTGAAGAAACCCTTTTTGAGAACTCAGAGTGAGTAAATTGGCTATTTCCATGCACTTTTAACCATTCCATAAATCTTGTGTTTAGGGCCCCTGGAAGCCTGAAAATCACTTTAAACATGCTAATTTTAGCTCTAACACTGATGATCCACCTACAAATGTGAACTGACGTTCAAAAATAAAACATTTGAAAACGGACCATTTTCCACATTTCTGAAGCATGGCGAAATGGGGGGGGTGTTATCTCTTTTGTCAAAAATCAGCTGTTTTTGCTTGAACATTAAATGCCTCCAAATAGTATTTAATTCACTTCCCGAGCCCCTGGAAGCATGAAAATCACTTTAAACATGCTAATTTTAGCTCTAACACTGATGATCCACCTAAAAATGTGAACTGACGTTCAAAAATAAAACATTTGAAAACGGACCATTTTCCACATTTCTGAAGCATGACGTAATGGGGGGGTGTTATCTCTTTTGTCGAAAATCAGCCGTTTTTGCTCGAACATTAAATGACTCCAAATGGTATTTAATTAACTTCCCGGGGTGAAGATACCCTTTTTGAGAACTCAGAGTGAGTAAATTGGCCATTTTCATGCACTTTTAACCATTCCATAAATCTTGTGTTTAGGGCCCCTGGAAGCATGAAAATCACTTTAAACATGCTAATTTTAGCTCTAACACAGATGATCCACCTACAAATGTGAACTGACGTTCAAAAATAAAACATTTGAAAACGGACCATTTTCCACATTTCTGAAGCATGACGGAATAGGGTGGTGTTATCTCTTTTGTAAAAAATCAGCTGTTTTTGATTGAACATTAAATGCCTCCAAATAGTATTTAATTCACTTCCCGAGCCCCTGGAAGCATGAAAATCACTTTAAACATGCTAATTTTAGCTCTAACACTGATGATCCACCTACAAATGTGAACTGACGTTCAAAAATAAAACATTTAAAAACGGACCATTTTCCACATTTCTGAAGCATGACGTAATGGGGGGGTGTTATCTCTTTTGTCGAAAATCAGCCGTTTTTGCTCGAACATTAAATGCCTCCAAATGGTATTTAATTAACTTCCCGGGGTGAAGAAACCCTTTTTGAGAACTCAGAGTGAGTAAAGTGGCCATTTTCATGCACTTTTAACCATTCCATAAATCTTGTGTTTAGGGCCCCTGGAAGCATGAAAATCACTTTAAACATGCTAATTTTAGCTCTAACACTGATGATCCACCTACAAATGAGAACTGACGTTCAAAAATAAAACATTTGAAAACGGACCATTTTCCACATTTCTGAAGCATGACGTAATGGGGGGGTGTTATCTCTTTTGTCAAAAATCAGCTGTTTTTGCTTGAACATTAAATGCCTCCAAATAGTATTGAATTCACTTCCCGAGCCCCTGGAAGCATGAAATTCACTTTAAACATGCTAATTTTAGCTCTAACACTGATGATCCACCTACAAATGTGAACTGACGTTCAAAAATAAAGCATTTGAAAACGGACCATTTTCCACATTTCTGAAGCATGACGTAATGGGGGGGTGTTATCTCTTTTGTCGAAAATCAGCCGTTTTTGCTCGAACATTAAATGCCTCCAAATGGTATTTAATTAACTTCCCGGGGTGAAGAAACCCTTTTTGAGAACTCAGAGTGAGTAAATTGGCCATTTTCATGCACTTTTAACCATTCCATAAATCTTGTGTTTAGGGCCCCTGGAAGCATGAAAATCACTTTAAACATGCTAATTTTAGCTCTAACACTGATGATCCACCTACAAATGTGAACTGACGTTCAAAAATAAAACATTTGAAAACGGACCATTTTCCACATTTCTGAAGCATGACGTAATGGGGGGGTGTTATCTCTTTTGTCAAAAATCAGCTGTTTTTGCTTGAACATTAAATGCCTCCAAATAGTATTTAATTTACTTCCCGAGCCCCTGGAAGAATGAAAATCACTTTAAACATGCTAATTTTAGCTCTAACACTGATGATCCACCTACAAATGTGAACTGACGTTCAAAAATAAAACATTTGAAAACGGACCATTTTCCACATTTCTGAAGCATGACGTAATGGTAGGGTGTTATCTCTTTTGTCGAAAATCAGCCGTTTTTGCTCGAACATTAAATGCCTCCAAATGGTATTTAATTAACTTCCCGGGGTGAAGAAACCCTTTTTGAGAACTCAGAGTGAGTAAATTGGCCATTTTCATGCACTTTTAACCATTCCATAAATCTTGTGTTTAGGGCCCCTGGAAGCCTGAAAATCACTTTAAACATGCTAATTTTAGCTCTAACATTAATGATCCACCTACAAATGTGAACTGACGTTCAAAAATAAAACATTTGAAAACTGACCATTTTCCACATTTCTGAAGCATGACGAAATGGGGGGGTGTTATCTCTTTTGTCAAAAATCAGCTGTTTTTGCTTGAACATTAAATGCCTCCAAATAGTATTTAATTCACTTCCCGAGCCCCTGGAACCATGAAAATCACTTTAAACATGCTAATTTTAGCTCTAACACTGATGATCCACCTACAAATGTGAACTGACGTTCAAAAATAAAACATTTGAAAACGGACCATTTTCCACATTTCTGAAGCATGACGTAATGGTAGGGTGTTATCTCTTTTGTCGAAAATCAGCCGTTTTTGCTCGAACATTAAATGCCTCCAAATGGTATTTAATTAACTTCCCGTGGTGAAGAAACCCTTTTTGAGAACTCAGAGTGAGTAAATTGGCCATTTTCATGCACTTTTATGCATTCCATAAATCTTGTGTTTAGGGCCCCTGGAAGCATGAAAATCACTTTAAACATGCTAATTTTAGCTCTAACACTGATGATCCACCTACAAATGTGAACTGACGTTCAAAAATAAAACATTTGAAAACGGACCATTTTCCACATTTCTGAAGCATGACGTAATGGGGGGGTGTTATCTCTTTTGTCAAAAATCAGCTGTTTTTGATTGAACATTAAATGCCTCCAAATAGTATTTAATTCACTTCCCGAGCCCCTGGAAGCATGAAAATCACTTTAGACATGCTAATTTTAGCTCTAACACTGATGATCCACCTACAAATGTGAACTGACGTTCAAAAATAAAACATTTGAAAACGGACCATTTTCCACATTTCTGAAGCATGACGTAATGGGGGGGTGTTATCTCTTTTGTCGAAAATCAGCCGTTTTTGCTCGAACATTAAATGCCTCCAAATGGTATTTAATTAACTTCCTGGGGTGAAGAAACCCTTTTTTGAGACCTCAGAGTGAGTAAATTGGCCATTTTCATGCACTTTTAACCATTCCATAAATGTTGTGTTTAGGGCCCCTGGAAGCATGAAAATCACTTTAAACATGCTAATTTTAGCTCTAACACTGATGATCCACCTTCAAATGTGAACTGACGTTCAAAAATAAAACATTTGAAAACGGACCATTTTCCACATTTCTGAAGCATGACGTAATGGGGGGGTGTTATCTCTTTTGTCAAAAATCAGCTGTTTTTGCTTGAACATTAAATGCCTCCAAATAGTATTTAATTTACTTCCCGAGCCCCTGGAAGCATGAAAATCACTTTAAACATGCTAATTTTAGCTCTAACACTGATGATCCACCTACAAATGTGAACTGACGTTCAAAAATAAAACATTTGAAAACGGACCATTTTCCACATTTCTGAAGCATGACGTAATGGTAGGGTGTTATCTCTTTTGTCGAAAATCAGCCGTTTTTGCTCGAACATTAAATGCCTCCAAATGGTATTTAATTAACTTCCTGTGGTGAAGAAACCCTTTTTGAGAACTCAGAGTGAGTAAATTGGCTATTTCCATGCACTTTTAACCATTCCATAAATCTTGTGTTTAGGGCCCCTGGAAGCCTGAAAATCACTTTAAACATGCTAATTTTAGCTCTAACACTGATGATCCACCTACAAATGTGAACTGACGTTCAAAAATAAAACATTTGAAAACGGACCATTTTCCACATTTCTGAAGCATGGCGAAATGGGGGGGTGTTATCTCTTTTGTCAAAAATCAGCTGTTTTTGCTTGAACATTAAATGCCTCCAAATAGTATTTAATTCACTTCCCGAGCCCCTGTAAGCATGAAAATCACTTTAAACATGCTAATTTTAGCTCTAACACTGATGATCCACCTACAAATGTGAACTGACGTTCAAAAATAAAACATTTGAAAACGGACCATTTTCCACATTTCTGAAGCATGACGTAATGGGGGGGTGTTATCTCTTTTGTCGAAAATCAGCTGTTTTTGCTCGATTATTAAATGCCTCCAAATGGTATTTAATTAACTTCCCGGGGTGAAGAAACCCTTTTTGAGAACTCAGAGTGAGTAAATTGGCCATTTTCATGCACTTTTAACCATTCCATAAATCTTGTGTTTAGGGCCCCTGGAAGCATGAAAATCACTTTAAACATGCTAATTTTAGCTCTAACACTGATGATCCACCTACAAATGAGAACTGACGTTCAAAAATAAAACATTTGAAAACGGACCATTTTCCACATTTCTGAAGCATGACGTAAAGGGGGGGTGTTATCTCTTTTGTCAAAAATCAGCTGTTTTTGCTTGAACATTAAATGCCTCCAAATAGTATTGAATTCACTTCCCGAGCCCCTGGAAGCATGAAATTCACTTTAAACATGCTAATTTTAGCTCTAACACTGATGATCCACCTACAAATGTGAACTGACGTTCAAAAATAAAGCATTTGAAAACGGACCATTTTCCACATTTCTGAAGCATGACGTAATGGGGGGGTGTTATCTCTTTTGTCGAAAATCAGCCATTTTTGCTCGAACATTAAATGCCTCCAAATGGTATTTAACTAACTTCCCGGGGTGAAGAAACCCTTTTTGAGAACTCAGAGTGAGTAAATTGGCCATTTTCATGCACTTTTAACCATTCCATAAATCTTGTGTTTAGGGCCCCTGGAAGCATGAAAATCACTTTAAACATGCTAATTTTAGCTCTAACACTGATGATCCACCTACAAATGTGAACTGACGTTCAAAAATAAAACATTTGAAAACGGACCATTTTCCACATTTCTGAAGCATGGCGTAATGGGGGGGGTGTTATCTCTTTTGTCAAAAATCAGCTGTTTTTGATTGAACATTAAATGCCTCCAAATAGTATTTAATTCACTTCCCGAGCCCCTGGAAGCATGAAAATCACTTTAAACATGCTAATTTTAGCTCTAACACTGATGATCCACCTACAAATGTGAACTGACGTTCAAAAATAAAACATTTGAAAACGGACCATTTTCCACATTTCTGAAGCATGACGTAATGGGGGGTGTTATCTCTTTTGTCGAAAATCAGCCGTTTTTGCTCGAACATTAAATGCCTCCAAATGGTATTTAATTAACTTCCTGGGGTGAAGAAACCCTTTTTTGAGAACTCAGAGTGAGTAAATTGGCCATTTTCATGCACTTTTAACCATTCCATAAATGTTGTGTTTAGGGCCCCTGGAAGCATGAAAATCACTTTAAACATGCTAATTTTAGCTCTAACACTGATGATCCACCTACAAATGTGAACTGACGTTCAAAAATAAAACATTTGAAAATGGACCATTTTCCACATTTCTGAAGCATGACGTAATGGGGGGGTGTTATCTCTTTTGTCAAAAATCAGCTGTTTTTGCTTGAACATTAAATGCCTCCAAATAGTATTGAATTCACTTCCCGAGCCCCTGGAAGCATGAAATTCACTTTAAACATGCTAATTTTAGCTCTAACACTGATGATCCACCTACAAATGTGAACTGACGTTCAAAAATAAAGCATTTGAAAACGGACCATTTTCCACATTTCTGAAGCATGACGTAATGGGGGGTGTTATCTCTTTTGTCGAAAATCAGCCGTTTTTGCTCGAACATTAAATGCCTCCAAATGGTATTTAATTAACTTCCCGGGGTGAAGAAACCCTTTTTGAGAACTCAGAGTGAGTAAATTGGCCATTTTCATGCACTTTTAACCATTCCATAAATCTTGTGTTTAGGGCCCCTGGAAGCATGAAAATCACTTTAAACATGCTAATTTTAGCTCTAACACTGATGATCCACCTACAAATGTGAACAGACGTTCAAAAATAAAACATTTGAAAACGGACCATTTTCCACATTTCTGAAGCATGACGTAATGGGGGGGGTGTTATCTCTTTTGTCAAAAATCAGCTGTTTTTGATTGAACATTAAATGCCTCCAAATAGTATTTAATTCACTTCCCGAGCCCCTGGAAGCATGAAAATCACTTTAAACATGCTAATTTTAGCTCTAACACTGATGATCCACCTACAAATGTGAACTGACGTTCAAAAATAAAACATTTGAAAACGGACCATTTTCCACATTTCTGAAGCATGACGTAATGGGGGGTGTTATCTCTTTTGTCGAAAATCAGCCGTTTTTGCTCGAACATTAAATGCCTCCAAATGGTATTTAATTAACTTCCTGGGGTGAAGAAACCCTTTTTTGAGAACTCAGAGTGAGTAAATTGGCCATTTTCATGCACTTTTAACCATTCCATAAATGTTGTGTTTAGGGCCCCTGGAAGCATGAAAATCACTTTAAACATGCTAATTTTAGCTCTAACACTGATGATCCACCTACAAATGTGAACTGACGTTCAAAAATAAAACATTTGAAAACGGACCATTTTCCACATTTCTGAAGCATGACGTAATGGGGGGGTGTTATCTCTTTTGTCAAAAATCAGCTGTTTTTGCTTGAACATAAAATGCCTCCAAATAGTATTTAATTTACTTCCCGAGCCCATGGAAGAATGAAAATCACTTTAAACATGCTAATTTTAGCTCTAACACTGATGATCCACCTACAAATGTGAACTGACGTTCAAAAATAAAACATTTGCAAACGGACCATTTTCCACATTTCTGAAGCATGACGTAATGGTAGGGTGTTATCTCTTTTGTGGAAAATCAGCCGTTTTTGCTCGAACATTAAATGCCTCCAAATGGTATTTAATTAACTTCCCGGGGTGAAGAAACGCTTTTTGAGAACTCAGAGTGAGTAAATTGGCTATTTCCATGCACTTTTAACCATTCCATAAATCTTGTGTTTAGGGCCCCTGGAAGCCTGAAAATCACTTTAAACATGCTAATTTTAGCTCTAACACTGATGATCCACCTACAAATGTGAACTGACGTTCAAAAATAAAACATTTGAAAACGGACCATTTTCCACATTTCTGAAGCATGACGTAATGGGGGGGTGTTATCTCTTTTGTCGAAAATCAGCCGTTTTTGCTCAAACATTAAATGCCTCCAAATGGTATTTAATTAACTTCCCGGGGTGAAGAAACCCTTTTTGAGAACTCAGAGTGAGTAAATTGGCCATTTTCATGCACTTTTAACCATTCCATAAATCTTGTGTTTAGGGCCCCTGGAAGCATGAAAATCACTTTAAACATGCTAATTTTAGCTCTAACACTGATGATCCACCTACAAATGTGAACTGACGTTCAAAAATAAAACATTTGAAAACGGACCATTTTCCACATTTCTGAAGCATGACGTAATGGGGGGGTGTTATCTCTTTTGTCAAAAATCAGCTGTTTTTGATTGAACATTAAATGCCTCCAAATAGTATTTAATTCACTTCCCGAGCCCCTGGAAGCATGAAAATCACTTTAAACATGCTAATTTTAGCTCTAACACTGATGATCCACCTACAAATGTGAACTGACGTTCAAAAATAAAACATTTGAAAACGGACCATTTTCCACATTTCTGAAGCATGACGTAATGGGGGGGGTGTTATCTCTTTTGTCGAAAATCAGCCGTTTTTGCTCGAACATTAAATGCCTCCAAATGGTATTTAATTAACTTCCTGGGGTGAAGAAACCCTTTTTTGAGACCTCAGAGTGAGTAAATTGGCCATTTTCATGCACTTTTAACCATTCCATAAATGTTGTGTTTAGGGCCCCTGGAAGCATGAAAATCACTTTAAACATGCTAATTTTAGCTCTAACACTGATGATCCACCTACAAATGTGAACTGACGTTCAAAAATAAAACATTTGAAAACGGACCATTTTCCACATTTCTGAAGCATGACGTAATGGTGGGGTGTAATCTCTTTTGTCAAAAATCAGCTGTTTTTGCTTGAACATTAAATGCCTCCAAATAGTATTTAATTTACTTCCCGAGCCCCTGGAAGCATGAAAATCACTTTAAACATGCTAATTTTAGCTCTAACACTGATGATCCACCTACAAATGTGAACTGACGTTCAAAAATAAAACATTTGAAAACGGACCATTTTCCACATTTCTGAAGCATGACGTAATGGTAGGGTGTTATCTCTTTTGTCGAAAATCAGCCGTTTTTGCTCGAACATTAAATGCCTCCAAATGGTATTTAATTAACTTCCCGGGGTGAAGAAACCCTTTTTGAGAACTCAGAGTGAGTAAATTGGCCATTTTCATGCCCTTTTAACCATTCCATAAATCTTGTGTTTAGGGCCCCTGGAAGCCTGAAAATCACTTTAAACATGCTAATTTTAGCTCTAACACTGATGATCCACCTACAAATGTGAACTGACGTTCAAAAATAAAACATTTGAAAACGGACCATTTTCCACATTTCTGAAGCATGACGAAATGGGGGGGTGTTATCTCTTTTGTCAAAAATCAGCTGTTTTTGCTTGAACATTAAATGCCTCCAAATAGTATTTAATTCACTTCCCGAGCCCCTGGAAGCATGAAAATCACTTTAAACATGCTAATTTTAGCTCTAACACTGATGATCCACCTACAAATGTGAACTGACGTTCAAAAATAAAACATTTGAAAACGGACCATTTTCCACATTTCTGAAGCATGACGTAATGGTAGGGTGTTATCTCTTTTGTCGAAAATCAGCCGCTTTTGCTCGAACATTAAATGCCTCCAAATGGTATTTAATTAACTTCCCGGGGTGAAGAAACCCTTTTTGAGAACTCAGAGTGAGTAAATTGGCCATTTTCATGCACTTTTAACCATTCCATAAATCTTGTGTTTAGGGCCCCTGGAAGCCTGAAAATCACTTTAAACATGCTAATTTGAGCTCTAACACTGATGATCCACCTACAAATGTGAACTGACGTTCAAACATAAAACATTTGAAAACGGACCATTTTCCACATTTCTGAAGCATGACGAAATGGGGGGGTGTTATCTCTTTTGTCAAAAATCAGCTGTTTTTGCTTGAACATTAAATGCCTCCAAATAGTATTTAATTCACTTCCCGAGCCCCTGGAAGCATGAAAATCACTTTAAACATGCTAATTTTAGCTCTAACACTGATGATCCACCTACAAATGTGAACTGATGTTCAAAAATAAAACATTTGAAAACGGACCATTTTCCACATTTCTGAAGCATGACGTAATGGGGGGGTGTTATCTCTTTTGTCGAAAATCAGCCGTTTTTGCTCGAACATTAAATGCCTCCAAATGGTATTTAATTAACTTCCCGGGGTGAAGAAACCCTTTTTGAGAACTCAGAGTGAGTAAATTGGCCATTTTCATGCACTTTTAACCATTACATAAATCTTGTGTTTAGGGCCCCTGGAAGCATGAAAATCACTTTAAACATGCTAATTTTAGCTCTAACACTGATGATCCACCTACAAATGTGAACTGACGTTCAAAAATAAAACATTTGAAAACGGACCATTTTCCACATTTCTGAAGCATGACGTAATGGGGGGGTGTTATCTCTTTTGTCGAAAATCAGCTGTTTTTGATTGAACATTAAATGCCTCCATATAGTATTTAATTCACTTCCCGAGCCCCTGGAAGCATGAAAATCACTTTAAACATGCTAATTTTAGCTCTAACACTGATGATCCACCTACAAATGTGAACTGACGTTCAAAAATAAAACATTTGAAAACGGACCATTTTCCACATTTCTGAAGCATGACGTAATGGGGGGTGTTATCTCTTTTGTCGAAAATCAGCCGTTTTTGCTCGAACATTAAATGCCTCCAAATGGTATTTAATTAACTTCCTGGGGTGAAGAAACCCTTTTTTGAGACCTCAGAGTGAGTAAATTGGCCATTTTCATGCACTTTTAACCATTCCATAAATGTTGTGTTTAGGGCCCCTGGAAGTATGAAAATCACTTTAAACATGCTGATTTTAGCTCTAACACTGATGATCCACCTACAAATGTGAACTGAAGTTCAAAAATAAAACATTTGAAAACGGACCATTTTCCACATTTCTGAAGCATGACGAAATGGGGGGGTGTTATCTCTTTTGTCAAAAATCAGCTGTTTTTGCTTGAACATTAAATGCCTCCAAATAGTATTTAATTCACTTCCTGAGCCCCTGGAAGCATGAAAATCACTTTAAACATGCTAATTTAGCTCTAACACTGATGATCCACCTACAAATGTGAACTGACGTTCAAAAATAAAACATTTGAAAACGGACCATTTTCCACATTTCTGAAGCATGACGTAATGGTAGGGTGTTATCTCTTTTGTCGAAAATCAGCCGTTTTTGCTCGAACATTAAATGCCTCCAAATGGTATTTAATTAACTTCCCAGGGTGAAGAAACCCTTTTTGAGAACTCAGAGTGAGTAAATTGGCCATTTTCATGCACTTTTAACCATTCCATAAATCTTGTGTTTAGGGCCCCTGGAAGCCTGAAAATCACTTTAAGCATGCTAATTTTAGCTCTAACACTGATGATCCACCTACAAATGTGAACTGACGTTCAAAAATAAAACATTTGAAAACGGACCATTTTCCACATTTCTGAAGCATGACGAAATGGGGGGGTGTTATCTCTTTTGTCAAAAATCAGCTGTTTTTGCTTGAACATTAAATGCCTCCAAAAAGTATTTAATTCACTTCCCGAGCCCCTGGAAGCATGAAAATCACTTTAAACATGCTAATTTTAGCTCTAACACTGATGATCCACCTACAAATGTGAACTGACGTTCAAAAATAAAACATTTGAAAACGGACCATTTTCCACATTTCTGAAGCATGACGTAAAGGGGGGGGGTGTTATCTCTTTTGTCGAAAATCAGCCGTTTTTGCTCGAACATTAAATGCCTCCAAATGGTATTTAATTAACTTCCCGGGGTGAAGAAACCCTTTTTGAGAACTCAGAGTGAGTAAATTGGCCATTTTCATGCACTTTTAACCATTCCATAAATCTTGTGTTTAGGGCCCCTGGAAGCCTGAAAATCACTTTAAACATGCTAATTTTAGCTCTAACACTGATGATCCACCTACAAATGTGAACTGACGTTCAAAAATAAAACATTTGAAAATGGACCATTTTCCACATTTCTGAAGCATGACGTAATGGGGGGGGTGTTATCTCTTTTGTCGAAAATCAGCCGTTTTTGCTTGAACATTAAATGCCTCCAAATGGTATTTAATTAACTTCCCGGGCTGAAGAAACCCTTTTTGAGAACTCAGATTGAGTAAATTGGCCATTTTCATGCACTTTTAACCATTCCATAAATCTTGTGTTTAGGGCCCCTGGAAGCATGAAAATCACTTTAAACATGCTAATTTTAGCTCTAACACTGATGATCCACCTACAAATGTGAACTGACATTCAAAAATAAAACATTTGAAAACTGACCATTTTCCACATTTCTGAAGCATGACGTAATGGGGGGGTGTTATCTCTTTTGTCAAAAATCAGCTGTTTTTGCTTGAACATAAAATGCCTCCAAATAGTATTTAATTTACTTCCCGAGCCCCTGGAAGAATGAAAATCACTTTAAACATGCTAATTTTAGCTCTAACACTGATGATCCACCTACAAATGTGAACTGACGTTCAAAAATAAAACATTTGCAAACGGACCATTTTCCACATTTCTGAAGCATGACGTAATGGTAGGGTGTTATCTCTTTTGTGGAAAATCAGCCGTTTTTGATCGAACATTAAATGCCTCCAAATGGTATTTAATTAACTTCCCGGGGTGAAGAAACCCTTTTTTGTGAACTCAGAGTGAGTAAATTGGCCATTTTCATGCACTTTTAACGATTCCATAAATCTTGTGTTTAGGGCCCCTGGAAGCCTGAAAATCACTTTAAACATGCTAATTTTAGCTCTAACACTGATGATCCACCTACAAATGTGAACTGACGTTCAAAAATAAAACATTTGAAAACTGACCATTTTCCACATTTCCGAAGCATGACGAAATGGGGGGGTGTTATCTCTTTTGTCAAAAATCAGCTGTTTTTGCTTGAACATTAAATGCCTCCAAATAGTATTTAATTCACTTCCCGAGCCCCTGGAAGCATGAAAATCACTTTAAACATGCTAATTTTAGCTCTAACACTGATGATCCACCTACAAATGTGAACTGACGTTCAAAAATAAAACATTTGAAAACGGACCATTTTCCACATTTCTGAAGCATGACGTAATGGTAGGGTGTTATCTCTTTTGTCAAAAATCAGCCGTTTTTGCTCGAACATTAAATGCCTCCAAATGGTATTTAATTAACTTCCTGTGGTGAAGAAACCCTTTTTGAGAACTCAGAGTGAGTAAATTGGCTATTTCAATGCACTTTTAACCATTCCATAAATCTTGTGTTTAGGGCCCCTGGAAGCCTGAAAATCACTTTAAACATGCTAATTTTAGCTCTAACACTGATGATCCACCTACAAATGTGAACTGACGTTCAAAAATAAAACATTTGAAAACTGACCATTTTCCACATTTCTGAAGCATGACGTAATGGGGGGGTGTTATCTCTTTTGTCAAAAATCAGCTGTTTTTGCTTGAACATTAAATGCCTCCAAATAGTATTTAATTCACTTCCCGAGCCCCTGGAAGCATGAAAATCACTTTAAACATGCTAATTTTAGCTCTAACACTGATGATCCACCTACAAATGTGAACTGACGTTCAAAAATAAAACATTTGAAAACGGACCATTTTCCACATTTCTGAAGCATGACGTAATGGTAGGGTGTTATCTCTTTTGTCGAAAATCAGCCGTTTTTGCTCGAACATTAAATGCCTCCAAATGGTATTTAATTAACTTCCCGTGGTGAAGAAACCCTTTTTGAGAACTCAGAGTGAGTAAATTGGCCATTTTCATGCACTTTTAACCATTCCATAAATCTTGTGTTTAGGGCCCCTGGAAGCATGAAAATCACTTTAAACATGCTAATTTTAGCTCTAACACTGATGATCCACCTACAAATGTGAACTGACGTTCAAAAATAAAACATTTGAAAACGGACCATTTTCCACATTTCTGAAGCATGACGTAATGGGGGGGTGTTATCTCTTTTGTCAAAAATCAGCTGTTTTTGATTGAACATTAAATGCCTCCAAATAGTATTTAATTCACTTCCCGAGCCCCTGGAAGCATGAAAATCACTTTAAACATGCTAATTTTAGCTCTAACACTGATGATCCACCTACAAATGTGAACTGACGTTCAAAAATAAAACATTTGAAAACGGACCATTTTCCACATTTCTGAAGCATGACGTAATGGGGGGGTGTTATCTCTTTTGTCGAAAATCAGCCGTTTTTGCTCGAACATTAAATGCCTCCAAATGGTATTTAATTAACTTCCTGGGGTGAAGAAACCCTTTTTTGAGACCTCAGAGTGAGTAAATTGGCCATTTTCATGCACTTTTAACCATTCCATAAATGTTGTGTTTAGGGCCCCTGGAAGCATGAAAATCACTTTAAACATGCTAATTTTAGCTCTAACACTGATGATCCACCTTCAAATGTGAACTGACGTTCAAAAATAAAACATTTGAAAACGGACCATTTTCCACATTTCTGAAGCATGACGTAATGGGGGGGTGTTATCTCTTTTGTCAAAAATCAGCTGTTTTTGCTTGAACATTAAATGCCTCCAAATAGTATTTAATTCACTTCCCGAGCCCCTGGAAGCATGAAAATCACTTTAAACATGCTAATTTTAGCTCTAACACTGATGATCCACCTACAAATGTGAACTGATGTTCAAAAATAAAACATTTGAAAACGGACCATTTTCCACATTTCTGAAGCATGACGTAATGGGGGGGTGTTATCTCTTTTGTCGAAAATCAGCCGTTTTTGCTCGAACATTAAATGCCTCCAAATGGTATTTAATTAACTTCCCGGGGTGAAGAAACCCTTTTTGAGAACTCAGAGTGAGTAAATTGGCCATTTTCATGCACTTTTAACCATTACATAAATCTTGTGTTTAGGGCCCCTGGAAGCATGAAAATCACTTTAAACATGCTAATTTTAGCTCTAACACTGATGATCCACCTACAAATGTGAACTGACGTTCAAAAATAAAACATTTGAAAACGGACCATTTTCCACATTTCTGAAGCATGACGTAATGGGGGGGTGTTATCTCTTTTGTCGAAAATCAGCTGTTTTTGATTGAACATTAAATGCCTCCATATAGTATTTAATTCACTTCCCGAGCCCCTGGAAGCATGAAAATCACTTTAAACATGCTAATTTTAGCTCTAACACTGATGATCCACCTACAAATGTGAACTGACGTTCAAAAATAAAACATTTGAAAACGGACCATTTTCCACATTTCTGAAGCATGACGTAATGGGGGGTGTTATCTCTTTTGTCGAAAATCAGCCGTTTTTGCTCGAACATTAAATGCCTCCAAATGGTATTTAATTAACTTCCTGGGGTGAAGAAACCCTTTTTTGAGAACTCAGAGTGAGTAAATTGGCCATTTTCATGCACTTTAACCATTCCATAAATGTTGTGTTCAGGGCCCCTGGAAGCATGAAAATCACTTTAAACATGCTAATTTTAGCTCTAACACTGATGATCCACCTACAAATGTGAACTGACGTTCAAAAATAAAACATTTGAAAACGGACCATTTTCCACATTTCTGAAGCATGACATAATGGGGGGGTGTTATCTCTTTTGTCAAAAATCAGCTGTTTTTGCTTGAACATTAAATGCCTCCAAATAGTATTTAATTTACTTCCAGAGCCCCTGGAAGCATGAAAATCACTTTAAACATGCTAATTTTAGCTCTAACACTGATGATCCACCTACAAATGTGAACTGACGTTCAAAAATAAAACATTTGAAAACGGACCATTTTCCACATTTCTGAAGCATGATGTAATGGTAGGGTGTTATCTCTTTTGTCGAAAATCAGCCGTTTTTGCTCGAACATTAAATGCCTCCAAATTGTATTTAATTAACTTCCCGGGGTGAAGAAACCCTTTTTGAGAACTCAGAGTGAGTAAATTGGCCATTTTCATGCACTTTTAACCATTCCATAAATCTTGTGTTTAGGGCCCCTGGAAGCCTGAAAATCACTTTAAACATGCTAATTTTAGCTCTAACACTGATGATCCACCTACAAATGTGAACTGGCGTTCAAAAATAAAACATTTGAAAACGGACCATTTTCCACATTTCTGAAGCATGACGAAATGGGGGGGTGTTATCTCTTTTGTCAAAAATCAGCTGTTTTTGCTTGAACATTAAATGCCTCCAAATAGTATTTAATTCACTTCCCGAGCCCCTGGAAGCATGAAAATCACTTTAAACATGCTAATTTTAGCTCTAACACTGATGATCCACCTACAAATGTGAACTGACGTTCAAAAATAAAACATTTGAAAATGGACCATTTTCCACATTTCTGAAGCATGACGTAATGGGGGGGTGTTATCTCTTTTGTCGAAAATCAGCCGTTTTTGCTCGAACATTAAATGCCTCCAAATGGTATTTAATTAACTTCCTGGGGTGAAGAAACCCTTTTTTGAGACCTCAGAGTGAGTAAATTGGCCATTTTCATGCACTTTTAACCATTCCATAAATGTTGTGTTTAGGGCCCCTGGAAGCATGAAAATCACTTTAAACATGCTAATTTTAGCTCTAACACTGATGATCCACCTACAAATGTGAACTGGCGTTCAAAAATAAAACATTTGAAAACGGACCATTTTCCACATTTCTGAAGCATGACGTAATGGGGCGGTGTTATCTCTTTTGTCAAAAATCAGCTGTTTTTGCTTGAACATTAAATGCCTCCAAATAGTATTTAATTTACTTCCCGAGCCCCTGGAAGCATGAAAATCACTTTAAACATGCTAATTTTAGCTCTAACACTGATGATCCACCTACAAATGTGAACTGACGTTCAAAAATAAAACATTTGAAAACGGACCATTTTCCACATTTCTGAAGCATGGCGTAATGGTAGGGTGTTATCTCTTTTGTCGAAAATCAGCCGTTTTTGCTCGAACATTAAATGCCTCCAAATGGTATTTAATTAACTTCCCGGGGTGAAGAAACCCTTTTTGAGAACTCAGAGTGAGTAAATTGGCCATTTTCATGCACTTTTAACCATTCCATAAATCTTGTGTTTAGGGCCCCTGGAAGCCTGAAAATCACTTTAAACATGCTAATTTTAGCTCTAACACTGATGATCCACCTACAAATGTGAACTGACGTTCAAAAATAAAACATTTGAAAACGGACCATTTTCCACATTTCTGAAGCATGACGAAATGGGGGGGTGTTATCTCTTTTGTCAAAAACCAGCTGTTTTTGCTTGAACATTAAATGCCTCCAAATAGTATTTAATTCACTTCCCGAGCCCCTGGAAGCATGAAAATCACTTTAAACATGCTAATTTTAGCTCTAACACTGATGATCCACCTACAAATGTGAACTGACGTTCAAAAATAAAACATTTGAAAACGGACCATTTTCCACATTTCTGAAGCATGACGTAATGGGGGGGTGTTATCTCTTTTGTCGAAAATCAGCCGTTTTTGCTCGAACATTAAATGCCTCCAAATGGTATTTAATTAACTTCCCGGGGTGAAGAAACCCTTTTTGAGAACTCAGAGTGAGTAAATTGGCCATTTTCATGCACTTTTAACCATTCCATAAATCTTGTGTTTAGGGCCCCTGGAAGCATGAAAATCACTTTAAACATGCTAATTTTAGCTCTAACACAGATGATCCACCTACAAATGTGAACTGACGTTCAAAAATAAAACATTTGAAAACGGACCATTTTCCACATTTCTGAAGCATGACGGAATGGGGTGGTGTTATCTCTTTTGTAAAAAATCAGCTGTTTTTGATTGAACATTAAATGCCTCCAAATAGTATTTAATTCACTTCCCTAGCCCCTGGAAGCATGAAAATCACTTTAAACATGCTAATTTTAGCTCTAACACTGATGATCCACCTACAAATGTGAACTGACGTTCAAAAATAAAACATTTAAAAACGGACCATTTTCCACATTTCTGAAGCATGACGTAATGGGGGGGTGTTATCTCTTTTGTCGAAAATCAGCCGTTTTTGCTCGAACATTAAATGCCTCCAAATGGTATTTAATTAACTTCCCGGGGTGAAGAAACCCTTTTTGAGAACTCAGAGTGAGTAAATTGGCCATTTTCATGCACTTTTAACCATTCCATAAATCTTGTGTTTAGGGCCCCTGGAAGCATGAAAATCACTTTAAACATGCTAATTTTAGCTCTAACACTGATGATCCACCTACAAATGTGAACTGACGTTCAAAAATAAAACATTTGAAAACGGACCATTTTCCACATTTCTGAAGCATGACGTAATGGGGGGGTGTTATCTCTTTTGTCAAAAATCAGCTGTTTTTGATTGAACATTAAATGCCTCCAAATACTATTGAATTCACTTCCCGAGCCCCTGGAAGCATGAAAATCACTTTAAACATGCTAATTTTAGCTCTAACACTGATGATCCACCTACAAATGTGAACTGACGTTCAAAAATAAAACATTTGAAAACGGACCATTTTCCACATTTCTGAAGCATGACGTAATGGGGGGGTGTTATCTCTTTTGTCAAAAATCAGCTGTTTTTGCTTGAACATTAAATGCCTCCAAATAGTATTTAATTTACTTCCTGAGCCCCTGGAAGAATGAAAATCACTTTAAACATGCTAATTTTAGCTCTAACACTGATGATCCACCTACAAATGTGAACTGACGTTCAAAAATAAAACATTTGAAAACGGACCATTTTCCACATTTCTGAAGCATGACGTAATGGTAGGGTGTTATCTCTTTTGTCGAAAATCAGCCGTTTTTGCTCGAACATTAAATGCCTCCAAATGGTATTTAATTAACTTCCAGTGGTGAAGAAACCCTTTTTGAGAACTCAGAGTGAGTAAATTGGCTATTTCCATGCACTTTTAACCATTCCATAAATCTTGTGTTTAGGGCCCCTGGAAGCCTGAAAATCACTTTAAACATGCTAATTTTAGCTCTAACACTGATGATCCACCTACAAATGTGAACTGACGTTCAAAAATAAAACATTTGAAAACGGACCATTTTCCACATTTCTGAAGCATGGCGAAATGGGGGGGGTGTTATCTCTTTTGTCAAAAATCAGCTGTTTTTGCTTGAACATTAAATGCCTCCAAATAGTATTTAATTCACTTCCCGAGCCCCTGGAAGCATGAAAATCACTTTAAACATGCTAATTTTAGCTCTAACACTGATGATCCACCTAAAAATGTGAACTGACGTTCAAAAATAAAACATTTGAAAACGGACCATTTTCCACATTTCTGAAGCATGACGTAATGGGGGGGTGTTATCTCTTTTGTCGAAAATCAGCCGTTTTTGCTCGAACATTAAATGCCTCCAAATGGTATTTAATTAACTTCCCGGGGTGAAGAAACCCTTTTTGAGAACTCAGAGTGAGTAAATTGGCCATTTTCATGCACTTTTAACCATTCCATAAATCTTGTGTTTAGGGCCCCTGGAAGCATGAAAATCACTTTAAACATGCTAATTTTAGCTCTAACACTGATGATCCACCTACAAATGTGAACTGACGTTCAAAAATAAAACATTTGAAAACGGACCATTTTCCACATTTCTGAAGCATGACGTAATGGGGGGGTGTTATCTCTTGTCGAAAATCAGCCGTTTTTGCTCGAACATTAAATGCCTCCAAATGGTATTTAATTAACTTCCCGGGGTGAAGAAACCCTTTTTGAGAACTCAGAGTGAGTAAATTGGCCATTTTCATGCACTTTTAACCATTCCATAAATCTTGTGTTTAGGGCCCCTGGAAGCATGAAAATCACTTTAAACATGCTAATTTTAGCTCTAACACAGATGATCCACCTACAAATGTGAACTGACGTTCAAAAATAAAACATTTGAAAACGGACCATTTTCCACATTTCTGAAGCATGACGGAATAGGGTGGTGTTATCTCTTTTGTAAAAAATCAGCTGTTTTTGATTGAACATTAAATGCCTCCAAATAGTATTTAATTCACTTCCCGAGCCCCTGGAAGCATGAAAATCACTTTAAACATGCTAATTTTAGCTCTAACACTGATGATCCACCTACAAATGTGAACTGACGTTCAAAAATAAAACATTTAAAAACGGACCATTTTCCACATTTCTGAAGCATGACGTAATGGGGGGGTGTTATCTCTTTTGTCGAAAATCAGCCGTTTTTGCTCGAACATTAAATGCCTCCAAATGGTATTTAATTAACTTCCCGGGGTGAAGAAACCCTTTTTGAGAACTCAGAGTGAGTAAAGTGGCCATTTTCATGCACTTTTAACCATTCCATAAATCTTGTGTTTAGGGCCCCTGGAAGCATGAAAATCACTTTAAACATGCTAATTTTAGCTCTAACACTGATGATCCACCTACAAATGAGAACTGACGTTCAAAAATAAAACATTTGAAAACGGACCATTTTCCACATTTCTGAAGCATGACGTAATGGGGGGGTGTTATCTCTTTTGTCAAAAATCAGCTGTTTTTGCTTGAACATTAAATGCCTCCAAATAGTATTGAATTCACTTCCCGAGCCCCTGGAAGCATGAAATTCACTTTAAACATGCTAATTTTAGCTCTAACACTGATGATCCACCTACAAATGTGAACTGACGTTCAAAAATAAAGCATTTGAAAACGGACCATTTTCCACATTTCTGAAGCATGACGTAATGGGGGGGTGTTATCTCTTTTGTCGAAAATCAGCCGTTTTTGCTCGAACATTAAATGCCTCCAAATGGTATTTAATTAACTTCCCGGGGTGAAGAAACCCTTTTTGAGAACTCAGAGTGAGTAAATTGGCCATTTTCATGCACTTTTAACCATTCCATAAATCTTGTGTTTAGGGCCCCTGGAAGCATGAAAATCACTTTAAACATGCTAATTTTAGCTCTAACACTGATGATCCACCTACAAATGTGAACTGACGTTCAAAAATAAAACATTTGAAAACGGACCATTTTCCACATTTCTGAAGCATGACGTAATGGGGGGGTGTTATCTCTTTTGTCAAAAATCAGCTGTTTTTGCTTGAACATTAAATGCCTCCAAATAGTATTTAATTTACTTCCCGAGCCCCTGGAAGAATGAAAATCACTTTAAACATGCTAATTTTAGCTCTAACACTGATGATCCACCTACAAATGTGAACTGACGTTCAAAAATAAAACATTTGAAAACGGACCATTTTCCACATTTCTGAAGCATGGCGTAATGGTAGGGTGTTATCTCTTTTGTCGAAAATCTGCCGTTTTTGCTCGAACATTAAATGCCTCCAAATGGTATTTAATTAACTTCCCGGGGTGAAGAAACCCTTTTTGAGAACTCAGAGTGAGTAAATTGGCCATTTTCATGCACTTTTAACCATTCCATAAATCTTGTGTTTAGGGCCCCTGGAAGCCTGAAAATCACTTTAAACATGCTAATTTTAGCTCTAACACTGATGATCCACCTACAAATGTGAACTGACGTTCAAAAATAAAACATTTGAAAATGGACCATTTTCCACATTTCTGAAGCATGACGTAATGGGGGGGTGTTATCTCTTTTGTCGAAAATCAGCCGTTTTTGCTCGAACATTAAATGCCTCCAAATGGTATTTAATTAACTTCCTGGGGTGAAGAAACCCTTTTTTGAGACCTCAGAGTGAGTAAATTGGCCATTTTCATGCACTTTTAACCATTCCATAAATGTTGTGTTTAGGGCCCCTGGAAGCATGAAAATCACTTTAAACATGCTAATTTTAGCTCTAACACTGATGATCCACCTACAAATGTGAACTGGCGTTCAAAAATAAAACATTTGAAAACGGACCATTTTCCACATTTCTGAAGCATGACGTAATGGGGCGGTGTTATCTCTTTTGTCAAAAATCAGCTGTTTTCGCTTGAACATTAAATGCCTCCAAATAGTATTTAATTTACTTCCCGAGCCCCTGGAAGCATGAAAATCACTTTAAACATGCTAATTTTAGCTCTAACACTGATGATCCACCTACAAATGTGAACTGACGTTCAAAAATAAAACATTTGAAAACGGACCATTTTCCACATTTCTGAAGCATGGCGTAATGGTAGGGTGTTATCTCTTTTGTCGAAAATCAGCCGTTTTTGCTCGAACATTAAATGCCTCCAAATGGTATTTAATTAACTTCCCGGGGTGAAGAAACCCTTTTTGAGAACTCAGAGTGAGTAAATTGGCCATTTTCATGCACTTTTAACCATTCCATAAATCTTGTGTTTAGGGCCCCTGGAAGCCTGAAAATCACTTTAAACATGCTAATTTTAGCTCTAACACTGATGATCCACCTACAAATGTGAACTGACGTTCAAAAATAAAACATTTGAAAACGGACCATTTTCCACATTTCTGAAGCATGACGAAATGGGGGGGTGTTATCTCTTTTGTCAAAAACCAGCTGTTTTTGCTTGAACATTAAATGCCTCCAAATAGTATTTAATTCACTTCCCGAGCCCCTGGAAGCATGAAAATCACTTTAAACATGCTAATTTTAGCTCTAACACTGATGATCCACCTACAAATGTGAACTGACGTTCAAAAATAAAACATTTGAAAACGGACCATTTTCCACATTTCTGAAGCATGACGTAATGGGGGGGTGTTATCTCTTTTGTCGAAAATCAGCCGTTTTTGCTCGAACATTAAATGCCTCCAAATGGTATTTAATTAACTTCCCGGGGTGAAGAAACCCTTTTTGAGAACTCAGAGTGAGTAAATTGGCCATTTTCATGCACTTTTAACCATTCCATAAATCTTGTGTTTAGGGCCCCTGGAAGCATGAAAATCACTTTAACCCCTTCGAGGCTAATGACGAGCTGGGCTCGTCATGGCGCTTACCTGCCGTGCGCTGATGACAAGGCCAGCTCGTCATGAAATAAAGAGAAACAACAAATTGCAGCGCAGGACGGGAAAACGCATAGCAGCCATGGGGTTAAACATGCTAATTTTAGCTCTAACACAGATGATCCACCTACAAATGTGAACTGACGTTCAAAAATAAAACATTTGAAAACGGACCATTTTCCACATTTCTGAAGCATGACGGAATGGGGTGGTGTTATCTCTTTTGTAAAAAATCAGCTGTTTTTGATTGAACATTAAATGCCTCCAAATAGTATTTAATTCACTTCCCTAGCCCCTGGAAGCATGAAAATCACTTTAAACATGCTAATTTTAGCTCTAACACTGATGATCCACCTACAAATGTGAACTGACGTTCAAAAATAAAACATTTAAAAACGGACCATTTTCCACATTTCTGAAGCATGACGTAATGGGGGGGTGTTATCTCTTTTGTCGAAAATCAGCCGTTTTTGCTCGAACATTAAATGCCTCCAAATGGTATTTAATTAACTTCCCGGGGTGAAGAAACCCTTTTTGAGAACTCAGAGTGAGTAAATTGGCCATTTTCATGCACTTTTAACCATTCCATAAATCTTGTGTTTAGGGCCCCTGGAAGCATGAAAATCACTTTAAACATGCTAATTTTAGCTCTAACACTGATGATCCACCTACAAATGTGAACTGACGTTCAAAAATAAAACATTTGAAAACGGACCATTTTCCACATTTCTGAAGCATGACGTAATGGGGGGGTGTTATCTCTTTTGTCAAAAATCAGCTGTTTTTGATTGAACATTAAATGCCTCCAAATACTATTGAATTCACTTCCCGAGCCCCTGGAAGCATGAAAATCACTTTAAACATGCTAATTTTAGCTCTAACACTGATGATCCACCTACAAATGTGAACTGACGTTCAAAAATAAAACATTTGAAAACGGACCATTTTCCACATTTCTGAAGCATGACGTAATGGGGGGGTGTTATCTCTTTTGTCAAAAATCAGCTGTTTTTGCTTGAACATTAAATGCCTCCAAATAGTATTTAATTTACTTCCTGAGCCCCTGGAAGAATGAAAATCACTTTAAACATGCTAATTTTAGCTCTAACACTGATGATCCACCTACAAATGTGAACTGACGTTCAAAAATAAAACATTTGAAAACGGACCATTTTCCACATTTCTGAAGCATGACGTAATGGTAGGGTGTTATCTCTTTTGTCGAAAATCAGCCGTTTTTGCTCGAACATTAAATGCCTCCAAATGGTATTTAATTAACTTCCAGTGGTGAAGAAACCCTTTTTGAGAACTCAGAGTGAGTAAATTGGCTATTTCCATGCACTTTTAACCATTCCATAAATCTTGTGTTTAGGGCCCCTGGAAGCCTGAAAATCACTTTAAACATGCTAATTTTAGCTCTAACACTGATGATCCACCTACAAATGTGAACTGACGTTCAAAAATAAAACATTTGAAAACGGACCATTTTCCACATTTCTGAAGCATGGCGAAATGGGGGGGGTGTTATCTCTTTTGTCAAAAATCAGCTGTTTTTGCTTGAACATTAAATGCCTCCAAATAGTATTTAATTCACTTCCCGAGCCCCTGGAAGCATGAAAATCACTTTAAACATGCTAATTTTAGCTCTAACACTGATGATCCACCTAAAAATGTGAACTGACGTTCAAAAATAAAACATTTGAAAACGGACCATTTTCCACATTTCTGAAGCATGACGTAATGGGGGGGTGTTATCTCTTTTGTCGAAAATCAGCCGTTTTTGCTCGAACATTAAATGCCTCCAAATGGTATTTAATTAACTTCCCGGGGTGAAGAAACCCTTTTTGAGAACTCAGAGTGAGTAAATTGGCCATTTTCATGCACTTTTAACCATTCCATAAATCTTGTGTTTAGGGCCCCTGGAAGCATGAAAATCACTTTAAACATGCTAATTTTAGCTCTAACACTGATGATCCACCTACAAATGTGAACTGACGTTCAAAAATAAAACATTTGAAAACGGACCATTTTCCACATTTCTGAAGCATGACGTAATGGGGGGGTGTTATCTCTTTTGTCGAAAATCAGCCGTTTTTGCTCGAACATTAAATGCCTCCAAATGGTATTTAATTAACTTCCCGGGGTGAAGAAACCCTTTTTGAGAACTCAGAGTGAGTAAATTGGCCATTTTCATGCACTTTTAACCATTCCATAAATCTTGTGTTTAGGGCCCCTGGAAGCATGAAAATCACTTTAAACATGCTAATTTTAGCTCTAACACAGATGATCCACCTACAAATGTGAACTGACGTTCAAAAATAAAACATTTGAAAACGGACCATTTTCCACATTTCTGAAGCATGACGGAATAGGGTGGTGTTATCTCTTTTGTAAAAAATCAGCTGTTTTTGATTGAACATTAAATGCCTCCAAATAGTATTTAATTCACTTCCCGAGCCCCTGGAAGCATGAAAATCACTTTAAACATGCTAATTTTAGCTCTAACACTGATGATCCACCTACAAATGTGAACTGACGTTCAAAAATAAAACATTTAAAAACGGACCATTTTCCACATTTCTGAAGCATGACGTAATGGGGGGGTGTTATCTCTTTTGTCGAAAATCAGCCGTTTTTGCTCGAACATTAAATGCCTCCAAATGGTATTTAATTAACTTCCCGGGGTGAAGAAACCCTTTTTGAGAACTCAGAGTGAGTAAAGTGGCCATTTTCATGCACTTTTAACCATTCCATAAATCTTGTGTTTAGGGCCCCTGGAAGCATGAAAATCACTTTAAACATGCTAATTTTAGCTCTAACACTGATGATCCACCTACAAATGAGAACTGACGTTCAAAAATAAAACATTTGAAAACGGACCATTTTCCACATTTCTGAAGCATGACGTAATGGGGGGGTGTTATCTCTTTTGTCAAAAATCAGCTGTTTTTGCTTGAACATTAAATGCCTCCAAATAGTATTGAATTCACTTCCCGAGCCCCTGGAAGCATGAAATTCACTTTAAACATGCTAATTTTAGCTCTAACACTGATGATCCACCTACAAATGTGAACTGACGTTCAAAAATAAAGCATTTGAAAACGGACCATTTTCCACATTTCTGAAGCATGACGTAATGGGGGGGTGTTATCTCTTTTGTCGAAAATCAGCCGTTTTTGCTCGAACATTAAATGCCTCCAAATGGTATTTAATTAACTTCCCGGGGTGAAGAAACCCTTTTTGAGAACTCAGAGTGAGTAAATTGGCCATTTTCATGCACTTTTAACCATTCCATAAATCTTGTGTTTAGGGCCCCTGGAAGCATGAAAATCACTTTAAACATGCTAATTTTAGCTCTAACACTGATGATCCACCTACAAATGTGAACTGACGTTCAAAAATAAAACATTTGAAAACGGACCATTTTCCACATTTCTGAAGCATGACGTAATGGGGGGGTGTTATCTCTTTTGTCAAAAATCAGCTGTTTTTGCTTGAACATTAAATGCCTCCAAATAGTATTTAATTTACTTCCTGAGCCCCTGGAAGAATGAAAATCACTTTAAACATGCTAATTTTAGCTCTAACACTGATGATCCACCTACAAATGTGAACTGACGTTCAAAAATAAAACATTTGAAAACGGACCATTTTCCACATTTCTGAAGCATGGCGTAATGGTAGGGTGTTATCTCTTTTGTCGAAAATCTGCCGTTTTTGCTCGAACATTAAATGCCTCCAAATGGTATTTAATTAACTTCCCGGGGTGAAGAAACCCTTTTTGAGAACTCAGAGTGAGTAAATTGGCCATTTTCTTGCACTTTTAACCATTCCATAAATCTTGTGTTTAGGGCCCCTGGAAGCCTGAAAATCACTTTAAACATGCTAATTTTAGCTCTAACATTAATGATCCACCTACAAATGTGAACTGACGTTCAAAAATAAAACATTTGAAAACTGACCATTTTCCACATTTCTGAAGCATGACGAAATGGGGGGGGTGTTATCTCTTTTGTCAAAAATCAGCTGTTTTTGCTTGAACATTAAATGCCTCCAAATAGTATTTAATTCACTTCCCGAGCCCCTGGAAGCATGAAAATCACTTTAAACATGCTAATTTTAGCTCTAACACTGATGATCCACCTACAAATGTGAACTGACGTTCAAAAATAAAACATTTGAAAACGGACCATTTTCCACATTTCTGAAGCATGACGTAATGGGGGGGTGTTATCTCTTTTGTCGAAAATCAGCCGTTTTTGCTCGAACATTAAATGCCTCCAAATGGTATTTAATTAACTTCCCGAGCCCCTGGAAGCATGAAAATCACTTTAAACATGCTAATTTTAGCTCTAACACTGATGATCCACCTACAAATGTGAACTGACGTTCAAAAATAAAACATTTGAAAACGGACCATTTTCCACATTTCTGAAGCATGACGAAATGGGGGGGTGTTATCTCTTTTGTCAAAAACCAGCTGTTTTTGCTTGAACATTAAATGCCTCCAAATAGTATTTAATTCACTTCCCGAGCCCCTGGAAGCATGAAAATCACTTTAAACATGCTAATTTTAGCTCTAACACTGATGATCCACCTACAAATGTGAACTGACGTTCAAAAATAAAACATTTGAAAACGGACCATTTTCCACATTTCTGAAGCATGACGTAATGGGGGGGTGTTATCTCTTTTGTCGAAAATCAGCCGTTTTTGCTCGAACATTAAATGCCTCCAAATGGTATTTAATTAACTTCCCGGGGTGAAGAAACCCTTTTTGAGAACTCAGAGTGAGTAAATTGGCCATTTTCATGCACTTTTAACCATTCCATAAATCTTGTGTTTAGGGCCCCTGGAAGCATGAAAATCACTTTAAACATGCTAATTTTAGCTCTAACACAGATGATCCACCTACAAATGTGAACTGACGTTCAAAAATAAAACATTTGAAAACGGACCATTTTCCACATTTCTGAAGCATGACGGAATGGGGTGGTGTTATCTCTTTTGTAAAAAATCAGCTGTTTTTGATTGAACATTAAATGCCTCCAAATAGTATTTAATTCACTTCCCTAGCCCCTGGAAGCATGAAAATCACTTTAAACATGCTAATTTTAGCTCTAACACTGATGATCCACCTACAAATGTGAACTGACGTTCAAAAATAAAACATTTAAAAACGGACCATTTTCCACATTTCTGAAGCATGACGTAATGGGGGGGTGTTATCTCTTTTGTCGAAAATCAGCCGTTTTTGCTCGAACATTAAATGCCTCCAAATGGTATTTAATTAACTTCCCGGGGTGAAGAAACCCTTTTTGAGAACTCAGAGTGAGTAAATTGGCCATTTTCATGCACTTTTAACCATTCCATAAATCTTGTGTTTAGGGCCCCTGGAAGCATGAAAATCACTTTAAACATGCTAATTTTAGCTCTAACACTGATGATCCACCTACAAATGTGAACTGACGTTCAAAAATAAAACATTTGAAAACGGACCATTTTCCACATTTCTGAAGCATGACGTAATGGGGGGGTGTTATCTCTTTTGTCAAAAATCAGCTGTTTTTGATTGAACATTAAATGCCTCCAAATACTATTGAATTCACTTCCCGAGCCCCTGGAAGCATGAAAATCACTTTAAACATGCTAATTTTAGCTCTAACACTGATGATCCACCTACAAATGTGAACTGACGTTCAAAAATAAAACATTTGAAAACGGACCATTTTCCACATTTCTGAAGCATGACGTAATGGGGGGGTGTTATCTCTTTTGTCAAAAATCAGCTGTTTTTGCTTGAACATTAAATGCCTCCAAATAGTATTTAATTTACTTCCTGAGCCCCTGGAAGAATGAAAATCACTTTAAACATGCTAATTTTAGCTCTAACACTGATGATCCACCTACAAATGTGAACTGACGTTCAAAAATAAAACATTTGAAAACGGACCATTTTCCACATTTCTGAAGCATGACGTAATGGTAGGGTGTTATCTCTTTTGTCGAAAATCAGCCGTTTTTGCTCGAACATTAAATGCCTCCAAATGGTATTTAATTAACTTCCAGTGGTGAAGAAACCCTTTTTGAGAACTCAGAGTGAGTAAATTGGCTATTTCCATGCACTTTTAACCATTCCATAAATCTTGTGTTTAGGGCCCCTGGAAGCCTGAAAATCACTTTAAACATGCTAATTTTAGCTCTAACACTGATGATCCACCTACAAATGTGAACTGACGTTCAAAAATAAAACATTTGAAAACGGACCATTTTCCACATTTCTGAAGCATGGCGAAATGGGGGGGGTGTTATCTCTTTTGTCAAAAATCAGCTGTTTTTGCTTGAACATTAAATGCCTCCAAATAGTATTTAATTCACTTCCCGAGCCCCTGGAAGCATGAAAATCACTTTAAACATGCTAATTTTAGCTCTAACACTGATGATCCACCTACAAATGTGAACTGACGTTCAAAAATAAAACATTTGAAAACGGACCATTTTCCACATTTCTGAAGCATGACGTAATGGGGGGGTGTTATCTCTTTTGTCGAAAATCAGCCGTTTTTGCTCGAACATTAAATGCCTCCAAATGGTATTTAATTAACTTCCCGGGGTGAAGAAACCCTTTTTGAGAACTCAGAGTGAGTAAATTGGCCATTTTCATGCACTTTTAACCATTCCATAAATCTTGTGTTTAGGGCCCCTGGAAGCATGAAAATCACTTTAAACATGCTAATTTTAGCTCTAACACAGATGATCCACCTACAAATGTGAACTGACGTTCAAAAATAAAACATTTGAAAACGGACCATTTTCCACATTTCTGAAGCATGACGGAATAGGGTGGTGTTATCTCTTTTGTAAAAAATCAGCTGTTTTTGATTGAACATTAAATGCCTCCAAATAGTATTTAATTCACTTCCCGAGCCCCTGGAAGCATGAAAATCACTTTAAACATGCTAATTTTAGCTCTAACACTGATGATCCACCTACAAATGTGAACTGACGTTCAAAAATAAAACATTTAAAAACGGACCATTTTCCACATTTCTGAAGCATGACGTAATGGGGGGGTGTTATCTCTTTTGTCGAAAATCAGCCGTTTTTGCTCGAACATTAAATGCCTCCAAATGGTATTTAATTCACTTCCCGGGGTGAAGAAACCCTTTTTGAGAACTCAGAGTGAGTAAAGTGGCCATTTTCATGCACTTTTAACCATTCCATAAATCTTGTGTTTAGGGCCCCTGGAAGCATGAAAATCACTTTAAACATGCTAATTTTAGCTCTAACACTGATGATCCACCTACAAATGAGAACTGACGTTCAAAAATAAAACATTTGAAAACGGACCATTTTCCACATTTCTGAAGCATGACGTAATGGGGGGGTGTTATCTCTTTTGTCAAAAATCAGCTGTTTTTGCTTGAACATTAAATGCCTCCAAATAGTATTGAATTCACTTCCCGAGCCCCTGGAAGCATGAAATTCACTTTAAACATGCTAATTTTAGCTCTAACACTGATGATCCACCTACAAATGTGAACTGACGTTCAAAAATAAAGCATTTGAAAACGGACCATTTTCCACATTTCTGAAGCATGACGTAATGGGGGGGTGTTATCTCTTTTGTCGAAAATCAGCCGTTTTTGCTCGAACATTAAATGCCTCCAAATGGTATTTAATTAACTTCCCGGGGTGAAGAAACCCTTTTTGAGAACTCAGAGTGAGTAAATTGGCCATTTTCATGCACTTTTAACCATTCCATAAATCTTGTGTTTAGGGCCCCTGGAAGCATGAAAATCACTTTAAACATGCTAATTTTAGCTCTAACACTGATGATCCACCTACAAATGTGAACTGACGTTCAAAAATAAAACATTTGAAAACGGACCATTTTCCACATTTCTGAAGCATGACGTAATGGGGGGGTGTTATCTCTTTTGTCAAAAATCAGCTGTTTTTGCTTGAACATTAAATGCCTCCAAATAGTATTTAATTTACTTCCCGAGCCCCTGGAAGAATGAAAATCACTTTAAACATGCTAATTTTAGCTCTAACACTGATGATCCACATACAAATGTGAACTGACATTCAAAAATAAAACATTTGAAAACGGACCATTTTCCACATTTCTGAAGCATGGCGTAATGGTAGGGTGTTATCTCTTTTGTCGAAAATCTGCCGTTTTTGCTCGAACATTAAATGCCTCCAAATGGTATTTAATTAACTTCCCGGGGTGAAGAAACCCTTTTTGAGAACTCAGAGTGAGTAAATTGGCCATTTTCATGCACTTTTAACCATTCCATAAATCTTGTGTTTAGGGCCCCTGGAAGCCTGAAAATCACTTTAAACATGCTAATTTTAGCTCTAACATTAATGATCCACCTACAAATGTGAACTGACGTTCAAAAATAAAACATTTGAAAACTGACCATTTTCCACATTTCTGAAGCATGACGAAATGGGGGGGGTGTTATCTTTTTTGTCAAAAATCAGCTGTTTTTGCTTGAACATTAAATGCCTCCAAATAGTATTTAATTCACTTCCCGAGCCCCTGGAAGCATGAAAATCACTTTAAACATGCTAATTTTAGCTCTAACACTGATGATCCACCTACAAATGTGAACTGACGTTCAAAAATAAAACATTTGAAAACGGACCATTTTCCACATTTCTGAAGCATGACGTAATGGGGGGGTGTTATCTCTTTTGTCGAAAATCAGCCGTTTTTGCTCGAACATTAAATGCCTCCAAATGGTATTTAATTAACTTCCCGGGGTGAAGAAACCCTTTTTGAGAACTCAGAGTGAGTAAATTGGCCATTTTCATGCACTTTTAACCATTCCATAAATCTTGTGTTTAGGGCCCCTGGAAGCATGAAAATCACTTTAAACATGCTAATTTTAGCTCTAACACTGATGATCCACCTACAAATGAGAACTGACGTTCAAAAATAAAACATTTGAAAACGGACCATTTTCCACATTTCTGAAGCATGACGTAATGGGGGGGTGTTATCTCTTTTGTCAAAAATCAGCTGTTTTTGCTTGAACATTAAATGCCTCCAAATTGTATTGAATTCACTTCCCGAGCCCCTGGAAGCATGAAATTCACTTTAAACATGCTAATTTTAGCTCTAACACTGATGATCCACCTACAAATGTGAACTGACGTTCAAAAATAAAGCATTTGAAAACGGACCATTTTCCACATTTCTGAAGCATGACGTAATGGGGGGGTGTTATCTCTTTTGTCGAAAATCAGCCGTTTTTGCTCGAACATTAAATGCCTCCAAATGGTATTTAATTAACTTCCCGGGGTGAAGAAACCCTTTTTGAGAACTCAGAGTGAGTAAATTGGCCATTTTCATGCACTTTTAACCATTCCATAAATCTTGTGTTTAGGGCCCCTGGAAGCATGAAAATCACTTTAAACATGCTAATTTTAGCTCTAACACTGATGATCCACCTACAAATGTGAACTGACGTTCAAAAATAAAACATTTGAAAACGGACCATTTTCCACATTTCTGAAGCATGACGTAATGGGGGGGTGTTATCTCTTTTGTCAAAAATCAGCTGTTTTTGCTTGAACATTAAATGCCTCCAAATAGTATTTAATTTACTTCCCGAGCCCCTGGAAGAATGAAAATCACTTTAAACATGCTAATTTTAGCTCTAACACTGATGATCCACCTACAAATGTGAACTGACGTTCAAAAATAAAACATTTGAAAACGGACCATTTTCCACATTTCTGAAGCATGACGTAATGGTAGGGTGTTATCTCTTTTGTCGAAAATCAGCCGTTTTTGCTCGAACATTAAATGCCTCCAAATGGTATTTAATTAACTTCCCGGGGTGAAGAAACCCTTTTTGAGAACTCAGAGTGAGTAAATTGGCCATTTTCATGCACTTTTAACCATTCCATAAATCTTGTGTTTAGGGCCCCTGGAAGCCTGAAAATCACTTTAAACATGCTAATTTTAGCTCTAACATTAATGATCCACCTACAAATGTGAACTGACGTTCAAAAATAAAACATTTGAAAACTGACCATTTTCCACATTTCTGAAGCATGACGAAATGGGGGGGGGTGTTATCTCTTTTGTCAAAAATCAGCTGTTTTTGCTTGAACATTAAATGCCTCCAAATAGTATTTAATTCACTTCCCGAGCCCCTGGAAGCATGAAAATCACTTTAAACATGCTAATTTTAGCTCTAACACTGATGATCCACCTACAAATGTGAACTGACGTTCAAAAATAAAACATTTGAAAACGGACCATTTTCCACATTTCTGAAGCATGACGTAATGGTAGGGTGTTATCTCTTTTGTCGAAAATCAGCCGTTTTTGCTCGAACATTAAATGCCTCCAAATGGTATTTAATTAACTTCCCGTGGTGAAGAAACCCTTTTTGAGAACTCAGAGTGAGTAAATTGGCCATTTTCATGCACTTTTAACCATTCCATAAATCTTGTGTTTAGGGCCCCTGGAAGCATGAAAATCACTTTAAACATGCTAATTTTAGCTCTAACACTGATGATCCACCTACAAATGTGAACTGACGTTCAAAAATAAAACATTTGAAAACGGACCATTTTCCACATTTCTGAAGCATGACGTAATGGGGGGGTGTTATCTCTTTTGTCAAAAATCAGCTGTTTTTGATTGAACATTAAATGCCTCCAAATAGTATTTAATTCACTTCCCGAGCCCCTGGAAGCATGAAAATCACTTTAGACATGCTAATTTTAGCTCTAACACTGATGATCCACCTACAAATGTGAACTGACGTTCAAAAATAAAACATTTGAAAACGGACCATTTTCCACATTTCTGAAGCATGACGTAATGGGGGGGTGTTATCTCTTTTGTCGAAAATCAGCCGTTTTTGCTCGAACATTAAATGCCTCCAAATGGTATTTAATTAACTTCCTGGGGTGAAGAAACCCTTTTTTGAGACCTCAGAGTGAGTAAATTGGCCATTTTCATGCACTTTTAACCATTCCATAAATGTTGTGTTTAGGGCCCCTGGAAGCATGAAAATCACTTTAAACATGCTAATTTTAGCTCTAACACTGATGATCCACCTTCAAATGTGAACTGACGTTCAAAAATAAAACATTTGAAAACGGACCATTTTCCACATTTCTGAAGCATGACGTAATGGGGGGGTGTTATCTCTTTTGTCAAAAATCAGCTGTTTTTGCTTGAACATTAAATGCCTCCAAATAGTATTTAATTTACTTCCCGAGCCCCTGGAAGCATGAAAATCACTTTAAACATGCTAATTTTAGCTCTAACACTGATGATTCACCTACAAATGTGAACTGACGTTCAAAAATAAAACATTTGAAAACGGACCATTTTCCACATTTCTGAAGCATGACGTAATGGTAGGGTGTTATCTCTTTTGTCGAAAATCAGCCGTTTTTGCTCGAACATTAAATGCCTCCAAATGGTATTTAATTAACTTCCTGTGGTGAAGAAACCCTTTTTGAGAACTCAGAGTGAGTAAATTGGCTATTTCCATGCACTTTTAACCATTCCATAAATCTTGTGTTTAGGGCCCCTGGAAGCCTGAAAATCACTTTAAACATGCTAATTTTAGCTCTAACACTGATGATCCACCTACAAATGTGAACTGACGTTCAAAAATAAAACATTTGAAAACGGACCATTTTCCACATTTCTGAAGCATGGCGAAATGGGGGGGTGTTATCTCTTTTGTCAAAAATCAGCTGTTTTTGCTTGAACATTAAATGCCTCCAAATAGTATTTAATTCACTTCCCGAGCCCCTGTAAGCATGAAAATCACTTTAAACATGCTAATTTTAGCTCTAACACTGATGATCCACCTACAAATGTGAACTGACGTTCAAAAATAAAACATTTGAAAACGGACCATTTTCCACATTTCTGAAGCATGACGTAATGGGGGGGTGTTATCTCTTTTGTCGAAAATCAGCTGTTTTTGCTCGAACATTAAATGCCTCCAAATGGTATTTAATTAACTTCCCGGGGTGAAGAAACCCTTTTTGAGAACTCAGAGTGAGTAAATTGGCCATTTTCATGCACTTTTAACCATTCCATAAATCTTGTGTTTAGGGCCCCTGGAAGCATGAAAATCACTTTAAACATGCTAATTTTAGCTCTAACACTGATGATCCACCTACAAATGAGAACTGACGTTCAAAAATAAAACATTTGAAAACGGACCATTTTCCACATTTCTGAAGCATGACGTAATGGGGGGGTGTTATCTCTTTTGTCAAAAATCAGCTGTTTTTGCTTGAACATTAAATGCCTCCAAATAGTATTGAATTCACTTCCCGAGCCCCTGGAAGCATGAAATTCACTTTAAACATGCTAATTTTAGCTCTAACACTGATGATCCACCTACAAATGTGAACTGACGTTCAAAAATAAAGCATTTGAAAACGGACCATTTTCCACATTTCTGAAGCATGACGTAATGGGGGGGTGTTATCTCTTTTGTCGAAAATCAGCCATTTTTGCTCGAACATTAAATGCCTCCAAATGGTATTTAACTAACTTCCCGGGGTGAAGAAACCCTTTTTGAGAACTCAGAGTGAGTAAATTGGCCATTTTCATGCACTTTTAACCATTCCATAAATCTTGTGTTTAGGGCCCCTGGAAGCATGAAAATCACTTTAAACATGCTAATTTTAGCTCTAACACTGATGATCCACCTACAAATGTGAACTGACGTTCAAAAATAAAACATTTGAAAACGGACCATTTTCCACATTTCTGAAGCATGACGTAATGGGGGGGGTGTTATCTCTTTTGTCAAAAATCAGCTGTTTTTGATTGAACATTAAATGCCTCCAAATAGTATTTAATTCACTTCCCGAGCCCCTGGAAGCATGAAAATCACTTTAAACATGCTAATTTTAGCTCTAACACTGATGATCCACCTACAAATGTGAACTGACGTTCAAAAATAAAACATTTGAAAACGGACCATTTTCCACATTTCTGAAGCATGACGTAATGGGGGGTGTTATCTCTTTTGTCGAAAATCAGCCGTTTTTGCTCGAACATTAAATGCCTCCAAATGGTATTTAATTAACTTCCTGGGGTGAAGAAACCCTTTTTTGAGAACTCAGAGTGAGTAAATTGGCCATTTTCATGCACTTTTAACCATTCCATAAATGTTGTGTTTAGGGCCCCTGGAAGCATGAAAATCACTTTAAACATGCTAATTTTAGCTCTAACACTGATGATCCACCTACAAATGTGAACTGACGTTCAAAAATAAAACATTTGAAAATGGACCATTTTCCACATTTCTGAAGCATGACGTAATGGGGGGGTGTTATCTCTTTTGTCAAAAATCAGCTGTTTTTGCTTGAACATTAAATGCCTCCAAATAGTATTGAATTCACTTCCCGAGCCCCTGGAAGCATGAAATTCACTTTAAACATGCTAATTTTAGCTCTAACACTGATGATCCACCTACAAATGTGAACTGACGTTCAAAAATAAAGCATTTGAAAACGGACCATTTTCCACATTTCTGAAGCATGACGTAATGGGGGGGTGTTATCTCTTTTGTCGAAAATCAGCCGTTTTTGCTCGAACATTAAATGCCTCCAAATGGTATTTAATTAACTTCCCGGGGTGAAGAAACCCTTTTTGAGAACTCAGAGTGAGTAAATTGGCCATTTTCATGCACTTTTAACCATTCCATAAATCTTGTGTTTAGGGTCCCTGGAAGCATGAAAATCACTTTAAACATGCTAATTTTAGCTCTAACACTGATGATCCACCTACAAATGTGAACAGACGTTCAAAAATAAAACATTTGAAAACGGACCATTTTCCACATTTCTGAAGCATGACGTAATGGGGGGGTGTTATCTCTTTTGTCAAAAATCAGCTGTTTTTGCTTGAACATAAAATGCCTCCAAATAGTATTTAATTTACTTCCCGGGCCCCTGGAAGAATGAAAATCACTTTAAACATGCTAATTTTAGCTCTAACACTGATGATCCACCTACAAATGTGAACTGACGTTCAAAAATAAAACATTTGCAAACGGACCATTTTCCACATTTCTGAAGCATGACGTAATGGTAGGGTGTTATCTCTTTTGTGGAAAATCAGCCGTTTTTGCTCGAACATTAAATGCCTCCAAATGGTATTTAATTAACTTCCCGGGGTGAAGAAACCCTTTTTGAGAACTCAGAGTGAGTAAATTGGCTATTTCCATGCACTTTTAACCATTCCATAAATCTTGTGTTTAGGGCCCCTGGAAGCCTGAAAATCACTTTAAACATGCTAATTTTAGCTCTAACACTGATGATCCACCTACAAATGTGAACTGACGTTCAAAAATAAAACATTTGAAAACGGACCATTTTCCACATTTCTGAAGCATGACGTAATGGGGGGGTGTTATCTCTTTTGTCAAAAATCAGCTGTTTTTGCTTGAACATTAAATGCCTCCAAATAGTATTTAATTTACTTCCCGAGCCCCTGGAAGCATGAAAATCACTTTAAACATGCTAATTTTAGCTCTAACACTGATGATTCACCTACAAATGTGAACTGACGTTCAAAAATAAAACATTTGAAAACGGACCATTTTCCACATTTCTGAAGCATGACGTAATGGTAGGGTGTTATCTCTTTTGTCGAAAATCAGCCGTTTTTGCTCGAACATTAAATGCCTCCAAATGGTATTTAATTAACTTCCTGTGGTGAAGAAACCCTTTTTGAGAACTCAGAGTGAGTAAATTGGCTATTTCCATGCACTTTTAACCATTCCATAAATCTTGTGTTTAGGGCCCCTGGAAGCCTGAAAATCACTTTAAACATGCTAATTTTAGCTCTAACACTGATGATCCACCTACAAATGTGAACTGACGTTCAAAAATAAAACATTTGAAAACGGACCATTTTCCACATTTCTGAAGCATGGCGAAATGGGGGGGTGTTATCTCTTTTGTCAAAAATCAGCTGTTTTTGCTTGAACATTAAATGCCTCCAAATAGTATTTAATTCACTTCCCGAGCCCCTGTAAGCATGAAAATCACTTTAAACATGCTAATTTTAGCTCTAACACTGATGATCCACCTACAAATGTGAACTGACGTTCAAAAATAAAACATTTGAAAACGGACCATTTTCCACATTTCTGAAGCATGACGTAATGGGGGGGTGTTATCTCTTTTGTCGAAAATCAGCTGTTTTTGCTCGAACATTAAATGCCTCCAAATGGTATTTAATTAACTTCCCGGGGTGAAGAAACCCTTTTTGAGAACTCAGAGTGAGTAAATTGGCCATTTTCATGCACTTTTAACCATTCCATAAATCTTGTGTTTAGGGCCCCTGGAAGCATGAAAATCACTTTAAACATGCTAATTTTAGCTCTAACACTGATGATCCACCTACAAATGAGAACTGACGTTCAAAAATAAAACATTTGAAAACGGACCATTTTCCACATTTCTGAAGCATGACGTAATGGGGGGGTGTTATCTCTTTTGTCAAAAATCAGCTGTTTTTGCTTGAACATTAAATGCCTCCAAATAGTATTGAATTCACTTCCCGAGCCCCTGGAAGCATGAAATTCACTTTAAACATGCTAATTTTAGCTCTAACACTGATGATCCACCTACAAATGTGAACTGACGTTCAAAAATAAAGCATTTGAAAACGGACCATTTTCCACATTTCTGAAGCATGACGTAATGGGGGGGTGTTATCTCTTTTGTCGAAAATCAGCCATTTTTGCTCGAACATTAAATGCCTCCAAATGGTATTTAACTAACTTCCCGGGGTGAAGAAACCCTTTTTGAGAACTCAGAGTGAGTAAATTGGCCATTTTCATGCACTTTTAACCATTCCATAAATCTTGTGTTTAGGGCCCCTGGAAGCATGAAAATCACTTTAAACATGCTAATTTTAGCTCTAACACTGATGATCCACCTACAAATGTGAACTGACGTTCAAAAATAAAACATTTGAAAACGGACCATTTTCCACATTTCTGAAGCATGACGTAATGGGGGGGGTGTTATCTCTTTTGTCAAAAATCAGCTGTTTTTGATTGAACATTAAATGCCTCCAAATAGTATTTAATTTACTTCCCGAGCCCCTGGAAGAATGAAAATCACTTTAAACATGCTAATTTTAGCTCTAACACTGATGATCCACCTACAAATGTGAACTGACGTTCAAAAATAAAACATTTGCAAACGGACCATTTTCCACATTTCTGAAGCATGACGTAATGGTAGGGTGTTATCTCTTTTGTGGAAAATCAGCCGTTTTTGCTCGAACATTAAATGCCTCCAAATGGTATTTAATTAACTTCCCGGGGTGAAGAAACCCTTTTTGAGAACTCAGAGTGAGTAAATTGGCTATTTCCATGCACTTTTAACCATTCCATAAATCTTGTGTTTAGGGCCCCTGGAAGCCTGAAAATCACTTTAAACATGCTAATTTTAGCTCTAACACTGATGATCCACCTACAAATGTGAACTGACGTTCAAAAATAAAACATTTGAAAACGGACCATTTTCCACATTTCTGAAGCATGACGTAATGGGGGGGTCTTATCTCTTTTGTCGAAAATCAGCCGTTTTTGCTCAAACATTAAATGCCTCCAAATGGTATTTAATTAACTTCCCGGGGTGAAGAAACCCTTTTTGAGAACTCAGAGTGAGTAAATTGGCCATTTTCATGCACTTTTAACCATTCCATAAATCTTGTGTTTAGGGCCCCTGGAAGCATGAAAATCACTTTAAACATGCTAATTTTAGCTCTAACACTGATGATCCACCTACAAATGTGAACTGACGTTCAAAAATAAAACATTTGAAAACGGACCATTTTCCACATTTCTGAAGCATGACGTAATGGGGGGGTGTTATCTCTTTTGTCAAAAATCAGCTGTTTTTGATTGAACATTAAATGCCTCCAAATAGTATTTAATTCACTTCCCGAGCCCCTGGAAGCATGAAAATCACTTTAAACATGCTAATTTTAGCTCTAACACTGATGATCCACCTACAAATGTGAACTGACGTTCAAAAATAAAACATTTGAAAACGGACCATTTTCCACATTTCTGAAGCATGACGTAATGGGGGGGTGTTATCTCTTTTGTCGAAAATCAGCCGTTTTTGCTCGAACATTAAATGCCTCCAAATGGTATTTAATTAACTTCCTGGGGTGAAGAAACCCTTTTTTGAGACCTCAGAGTGAGTAAATTGGCCATTTTCATGCACTTTTAACCATTCCATAAATGTTGTGTTTAGGGCCCCTGGAAGCATGAAAATCACTTTAAACATGCTAATTTTAGCTCTAACACTGATGATCCACCTACAAATGTGAACTGACGTTCAAAAATAAAACATTTGAAAACGGACCATTTTCCACATTTCTGAAGCATGACGTAATGGGGGGGTGTTATCTCTTTTGTCAAAAATCAGCTGTTTTTGCTTGAACATTAAATGCCTCCAAATAGTATTTAATTTACTTCCCGAGCCCCTGGAAGCATGAAAATCACTTTAAACATGCTAATTTTAGCTCTAACACTGATGATCCACCTACAAATGTGAACTGACGTTCAAAAATAAAACATTTGAAAACGGACCATTTTCCACATTTCTGAAGCATGACGTAATGGTAGGGTGTTATCTCTTTTGTCGAAAATCAGCCGTTTTTGCTCGAACATTAAATGCCTCCAAATGGTATTTAATTAACTTCCCGGGGTGAAGAAACCCTTTTTGAGAACTCAGAGTGAGTAAATTGGCCATTTTCATGCACTTTTAACCATTCCATAAATCTTGTGTTTAGGGCCCCTGGAAGCCTGAAAATCACTTTAAACATGCTAATTTTAGCTCTAACACTGATGATCCACCTACAAATGTGAACTGACGTTCAAAAATAAAACATTTGAAAACGGACCATTTTCCACATTTCTGAAGCATGACGAAATGGGGGGGTGTTATCTCTTTTGTCAAAAATCAGCTGTTTTTGCTTGAACATTAAATGCCTCCAAATAGTATTTAATTCACTTCCCGAGCCCCTGGAAGCATGAAAATCACTTTAAACATGCTAATTTTAGCTCTAACACTGATGATCCACCTACAAATGTGAACTGACGTTCAAAAATAAAACATTTGAAAACGGACCATTTTCCACATTTCTGAAGCATGACGTAATGGGGGGGTGTTATCTCTTTTGTCGAAAATCAGCCGTTTTTGCTCGAACATTAAATGCCTCCAAATGGTATTTAATTAACTTCCTGGGGTGAAGAAACCCTTTTTTGAGACCTCAGAGTGAGTAAATTGGCCATTTTCATGCACTTTTAACCATTCCATAAATCTTGTGTTTAGGGCCCCTGGAAGCCTGAAAATCACTTTAAACATGCTAATTTTAGCTCTAACACTGATGATCCACCTACAAATGTGAACTGACGTTCTAAAATAAAACATTTGAAAACGGACCATTTTCCACATTTCTGAAGCATGACGAAATGGGGGGGTGTTATCTCTTTTGTCAAAAATCAGCTGTTTTTGCTTGAACATTAAATGCCTCCAAATAGTATTTAATTCACTTCCCGAGCCCCTGGAAGCATGAAAATCACTTTAAACATGCTAATTTTAGCTCTAACACTGATGATCCACCTACAAATGTGAACTGACGTTCAAAAATAAAACATTTGAAAACGGACCATTTTCCACATTTCTGAAGCATGACGTAATGGTAGGGTGTTATCTCTTTTGTCGAAAATCAGCCGTTTTTGCTCGAACATTAAATGCCTCCAAATGGTATTTAATTAACTTCCCGGGGTGAAGAAACCCTTTTTGAGAACTCAGAGTGAGTAAATTGGCCATTTTCATGCACTTTTAACCATTCCATAAATCTTGTGTTTAGGGCCCCTGGAAGCCTGAAAATCACTTTAAACATGCTAATTTTAGCTCTAACACTGATGATCCACCTACAAATGTGAACTGACGTTCAAACATAAAACATTTGAAAACGGACCATTTTCCACATTTCTGAAGCATGACGAAATGGGGGGGTGTTATCTCTTTTGTCAAAAATCAGCTGTTTTTGCTTGAACATTAAATGCCTCCAAATAGTATTTAATTCACTTCCCGAGCCCCTGGAAGCATGAAAATCACTTTAAACATGCTAATTTTAGCTCTAACACTGATGATCCACCTACAAATGTGAACTGATGTTCAAAAATAAAACATTTGAAAACGGACCATTTTCCACATTTCTGAAGCATGACGTAATGGGGGGGTGTTATCTCTTTTGTCGAAAATCAGCCGTTTTTGCTCGAACATTAAATGCCTCCAAATGGTATTTAATTAACTTCCCGGGGTGAAGAAACCCTTTTTGAGAACTCAGAGTGAGTAAATTGGCCATTTTCATGCACTTTTAACCATTACATAAATCTTGTGTTTAGGGCCCCTGGAAGCATGAAAATCACTTTAAACATGCTAATTTTAGCTCTAACACTGATGATCCACCTACAAATGTGAACTGACGTTCAAAAATAAAACATTTGAAAACGGACCATTTTCCACATTTCTGAAGCATGACGTAATGGGGGGTGTTATCTCTTTTGTCGAAAATCAGCTGTTTTTGATTGAACATTAAATGCCTCCATATAGTATTTAATTCACTTCCCGAGCCCCTGGAAGCATGAAAATCACTTTAAACATGCTAATTTTAGCTCTAACACTGATGATCCACCTACAAATGTGAACTGACGTTCAAAAATAAAACATTTGAAAACGGACCATTTTCCACATTTCTGAAGCATGACGTAATGGGGGGTGTTATCTCTTTTGTCGAAAATCAGCCGTTTTTGCTCGAACATTAAATGCCTCCAAATGGTATTTAATTAACTTCCTGGGGTGAAGAAACCCTTTTTTGAGACCTCAGAGTGAGTAAATTGGCCATTTTCATGCACTTTTAACCATTCCATAAATGTTGTGTTTAGGGCCCCTGGAAGTATGAAAATCACTTTAAACATGCTGATTTTAGCTCTAACACTGATGATCCACCTACAAATGTGAACTGAAGTTCAAAAATAAAACATTTGAAAACGGACCATTTTCCACATTTCTGAAGCATGACGAAATGGGGGGGTGTTATCTCTTTTGTCAAAAATCAGCTGTTTTTGCTTGAACATTAAATGCCTCCAAATAGTATTTAATTCACTTCCTGAGCCCCTGGAAGCATGAAAATCACTTTAAACATGCTAATTTAGCTCTAACACTGATGATCCACCTACAAATGTGAACTGACGTTCAAAAATAAAACATTTGAAAACGGACCATTTTCCACATTTCTGAAGCATGACGTAATGGTAGGGTGTTATCTCTTTTGTCGAAAATCAGCCGTTTTTGCTCGAACATTAAATGCCTCCAAATGGTATTTAATTAACTTCCCAGGGTGAAGAAACCCTTTTTGAGAACTCAGAGTGAGTAAATTGGCCATTTTCATGCACTTTTAACCATTCCATAAATCTTGTGTTTAGGGCCCCTGGAAGCCTGAAAATCACTTTAAGCATGCTAATTTTAGCTCTAACACTGATGATCCACCTACAAATGTGAACTGACGTTCAAAAATAAAACATTTGAAAACGGACCATTTTCCACATTTCTGAAGCATGACGAAATGGGGGGGTGTTATCTCTTTTGTCAAAAATCAGCTGTTTTTGCTTGAACATTAAATGCCTCCAAAAAGTATTTAATTCACTTCCCGAGCCCCTGGAAGCATGAAAATCACTTTAAACATGTTAATTTTAGCTCTAACACTGATGATCCACCTACAAATGTGAACTGACGTTCAAAAATAAAACATTTGAAAACGGACCATTTTCCACATTTCTGAAGCATGACGTAAAGGGGGGGGTGTTATCTCTTTTGTCGAAAATCAGCCGTTTTTGCTCGAACATTAAATGCCTCCAAATGGTATTTAATTAACTTCCCGGGGTGAAGAAACCCTTTTTGAGAACTCAGAGTGAGTAAATTGGCCATTTTCATGCACTTTTAACCATTCCATAAATCTTGTGTTTAGGGCCCCTGGAAGCCTGAAAATCACTTTAAACATGCTAATTTTAGCTCTAACACTGATGATCCACCTACAAATGTGAACTGACGTTCAAAAATAAAACATTTGAAAATGGACCATTTTCCACATTTCTGAAGCATGACGTAATGGGGGGGTGTTATCTCTTTTGTCGAAAATCAGCCGTTTTTGCTCGAACATTAAATGCCTCCAAATGGTATTTAATTAACTTCCCGGGCTGAAGAAACCCTTTTTGAGAACTCAGATTGAGTAAATTGGCCATTTTCATGCACTTTTAACCATTCCATAAATCTTGTGTTTAGGGCCCCTGGAAGCATGAAAATCACTTTAAACATGCTAATTTTAGCTCTAACACTGATGATCCACCTACAAATGTGAACTGACATTCAAAAATAAAACATTTGAAAACTGACCATTTTCCACATTTCTGAAGCATGACGTAATGGGGGGGGTGTTATCTCTTTTGTCAAAAATCAGCTGTTTTTGCTTGAACATAAAATGCCTCCAAATAGTATTTAATTTACTTCCCGAGCCCCTGGAAGAATGAAAATCACTTTAAACATGCTAATTTTAGCTCTAACACTGATGATCCACCTACAAATGTGAACTGACGTTCAAAAATAAAACATTTGCAAACGGACCATTTTCCACATTTCTGAAGCATGACGTAATGGTAGGGTGTTATCTCTTTTGTGGAAAATCAGCCGTTTTTGATCGAACATTAAATGCCTCCAAATGGTATTTAATTAACTTCCCGGGGTGAAGAAACCCTTTTTTGTGAACTCAGAGTGAGTAAATTGGCCATTTTCATGCACTTTTAACGATTCCATAAATCTTGTGTTTAGGGCCCCTGGAAGCCTGAAAATCACTTTAAACATGCTAATTTTAGCTCTAACACTGATGATCCACCTACAAATGTGAACTGACGTTCAAAAATAAAACATTTGAAAACTGACCATTTTCCACATTTCCGAAGCATGACGAAATGGGGGGGTGTTATCTCTTTTGTCAAAAATCAGCTGTTTTTGCTTGAACATTAAATGCCTCCAAATAGTATTTAATTCACTTCCCGAGCCCCTGGAAGCATGAAAATCACTTTAAACATGCTAATTTTAGCTCTAACACTGATGATCCACCTACAAATGTGAACTGACGTTCAAAAATAAAACATTTGAAAACGGACCATTTTCCACATTTCTGAAGCATGACGTAATGGTAGGGTGTTATCTCTTTTGTCAAAAATCAGCCGTTTTTGCTCGAACATTAAATGCCTCCAAATGGTATTTAATTAACTTCCTGTGGTGAAGAAACCCTTTTTGAGAACTCAGAGTGAGTAAATTGGCTATTTCAATGCACTTTTAACCATTCCATAAATCTTGTGTTTAGGGCCCCTGGAAGCCTGAAAATCACTTTAAACATGCTAATTTTAGCTCTAACACTGATGATCCACCTACAAATGTGAACTGACGTTCAAAAATAAAACATTTGAAAACGGACCATTTTCCACATTTCTGAAGCATGACGTAATGGGGGGGGTCTTATCTCTTTTGTCGAAAATCAGCCGTTTTTGCTCAAACATTAAATGCCTCCAAATGGTATTTAATTAACTTCCCGGGGTGAAGAAACCCTTTTTGAGAACTCAGAGTGAGTAAATTGGCCATTTTCATGCACTTTTAACCATTCCATAAATCTTGTGTTTAGGGCCCCTGGAAGCATGAAAATCACTTTAAACATGCTAATTTTAGCTCTAACACTGATGATCCACCTACAAATGTGAACTGACGTTCAAAAATAAAACATTTGAAAACGGACCATTTTCCACATTTCTGAAGCATGACATAATGGGGGGGTGTTATCTCTTTTGTCAAAAATCAGCTGTTTTTGATTGAACATTAAATGCCTCCAAATAGTATTTAATTTACTTCCCGAGCCCCTGGAAGCATGAAAATCACTTTAAACATGCTAATTTTAGCTCTAACACTGATGATCCACCTACAAATGTGAACTGACGTTCAAAAATAAAACATTTGAAAACGGACCATTTTCCACATTTCTGAAGCATGACGTAATGGTAGGGTGTTATCTCTTTTGTCGAAAATCAGCCGTTTTTGCTCGAACATTAAATGCCTCCAAATGGTATTTAATTAACTTCCCGGGGTGAAGAAACCCTTTTTGAGAACTCAGAGTGAGTAAATTGGCCATTTTCATGCACTTTTAACCATTCCATAAATCTTGTGTTTAGGGCCCCTGGAAGCCTGAAAATCACTTTAAACATGCTAATTTTAGCTCTAACACTGATGATCCACCTACAAATGTGAACTGACGTTCAAAAATAAAACATTTGAAAACGGACCATTTTCCACATTTCTGAAGCATGACGAAATGGGGGGGTGTTATCTCTTTTGTCAAAAATCAGCTGTTTTTGCTTGAACATTAAATGCCTCCAAATAGTATTTAATTCACTTCCCGAGCCCCTGGAAGCATGAAAATCACTTTAAACATGCTAATTTTAGCTCTAACACTGATGATCCACCTACAAATGTGAACTGACGTTCAAAAATAAAACATTTGAAAACGGACCATTTTCCACATTTCTGAAGCATGACGTAAAGGGGGGGGTGTTATCTCTTTTGTCGAAAATCAGCCGTTTTTGCTCGAACATTAAATGCCTCCAAATGGTATTTAATTAACTTCCCGGGGTGAAGAAACCCTTTTTGAGAACTCAGAGTGAGTAAATTGGCCATTTTCATGCACTTTTAACCATTCCATAAATCTTGTGTTTAGGGCCCCTGGAAGCCTGAAAATCACTTTAAACATGCTAATTTTAGCTCTAACACTGATGATCCACCTACAAATGTGAACTGACGTTCAAACATAAAACATTTGAAAACGGACCATTTTCCACATTTCTGAAGCATGACGAAATGGGGGGGTGTTATCTCTTTTGTCAAAAATCAGCTGTTTTTGCTTGAACATTAAATGCCTCCAAATAGTATTTAATTCACTTCCCGAGCCCCTGGAAGCATGAAAATCACTTTAAACATGCTAATTTTAGCTCTAACACTGATGATCCACCTACAAATGTGAACTGACGTTCAAAAATAAAACATTTGAAAACGGACCATTTTCCACATTTCTGAAGCATGACGTAATGGGGGGGTGTTATCTCTTTTGTCGAAAATCAGCCGTTTTTGCTCGAACATTAAATGCCTCCAAATGGTATTTAATTAACTTCCTGGGGTGAAGAAACCCTTTTTTGAGACCTCAGAGTGAGTAAATTGGCCATTTTCATGCACTTTTAACCATTCCATAAATGTTGTGTTTAGGGCCCCTGGAAGCATGAAAATCACTTTAAACATGCTAATTTTAGCTCTAACACTGATGATCCACCTACAAATGTGAACTGGCGTTCAAAAATAAAACATTTGAAAACGGACCATTTTCCACATTTCTGAAGCATGACGTAATGGGGCGGTGTTATCTCTTTTGTCAAAAATCAGCTGTTTTTGCTTGAACATTAAATGCCTCCAAATAGTATTTAATTTACTTCCCGAGCCCCTGGAAGCATGAAAATCACTTTAAACATGCTAATTTTAGCTCTAACACTGATGATCCACCTACAAATGTGAACTGACGTTCAAAAATAAAACATTTGAAAACGGACCATTTTCCACATTTCTGAAGCATGGCGTAATGGTAGGGTGTTATCTCTTTTGTCGAAAATCAGCCGTTTTTGCTCGAACATTAAATGCCTCCAAATGGTATTTAATTAACTTCCCGGGGTGAAGAAACCCTTTTTGAGAACTCAGAGTGAGTAAATTGGCCATTTTCATGCACTTTTAACCATTCCATAAATCTTGTGTTTAGGGCCCCTGGAAGCCTGAAAATCACTTTAAACATGCTAATTTTAGCTCTAACACTGATGATCCACCTACAAATGTGAACTGACGTTCAAAAATAAAACATTTGAAAACGGACCATTTTCCACATTTCTGAAGCATGACGAAATGGGGGGGTGTTATCTCTTTTGTCAAAAACCAGCTGTTTTTGCTTGAACATTAAATGCCTCCAAATAGTATTTAATTCACTTCCCGAGCCCCTGGAAGCATGAAAATCACTTTAAACATGCTAATTTTAGCTCTAACACTGATGATCCACCTACAAATGTGAACTGACGTTCAAAAATAAAACATTTGAAAACGGACCATTTTCCACATTTCTGAAGCATGACGTAATGGGGGGGTGTTATCTCTTTTGTCGAAAATCAGCCGTTTTTGCTCGAACATTAAATGCCTCCAAATGGTATTTAATTAACTTCCCGGGGTGAAGAAACCCTTTTTGAGAACTCAGAGTGAGTAAATTGGCCATTTTCATGCACTTTTAACCATTCCATAAATCTTGTGTTTAGGGCCCCTGGAAGCATGAAAATCACTTTAAACATGCTAATTTTAGCTCTAACACAGATGATCCACCTATAAATGTGAACTGACGTTCAAAAATAAAACATTTGAAAACGGACCATTTTCCACATTTCTGAAGCATGACGGAATGGGGTGGTGTTATCTCTTTTGTAAAAAATCAGCTGTTTTTGATTGAACATTAAATGCCTCCAAATAGTATTTAATTCACTTCCCGAGCCCCTGGAAGCATGAAAATCACTTTAAACATGCTAATTTTAGCTCTAACACTGATGATCCACCTACAAATGTGAACTGACGTTCAAAAATAAAACATTTAAAAACGTACCATTTTCCACATTTCTGAAGCATGACGTAATGGGGGGGTGTTATCTCTTTTGTCGAAAATCAGCCGTTTTTGCTCGAACATTAAATGCCTCCAAATGGTATTTAATTAACTTCCCGGGGTGAAGAAACCCTTTTTGAGAACTCAGAGTGAGTAAATTGGCCATTTTCATGCACTTTTAACCATTCCATAAATCTTGTGTTTAGGGCCCCTGGAAGCATGAAAATCACTTTAAACATGCTAATTTTAGCTCTAACACTGATGATCCACCTACAAATGTGAACTGACGTTCAAAAATAAAACATTTGAAAACGGACCATTTTCCACATTTCTGAAGCATGACGTAATGGGGGGGTGTTATCTCTTTTGTCAAAAATCAGCTGTTTTTGCTTGAACATTAAATGCCTCCAAATAGTATTTAATTTACTTCCCGAGCCCCTGGAAGAATGAAAATCACTTTAAACATGCTAATTTTAGCTCTAACACTGATGATCCACCTACAAATGTGAACTGACGTTCAAAAATAAAACATTTGAAAACGGACCATTTTCCACATTTCTGAAGCATGACGTAATGGTAGGGTGTTATCTCTTTTGTCGAAAATCAGCCGTTTTTGCTCGAACATTAAATGCCTCCAAATGGTATTTAATTAACTTCCCGGGGTGAAGAAACCCTTTTTGAGAACTCAGAGTGAGTAAATTGGCCATTTTCATGCACTTTTAACCATTCCATAAATCTTGTGTTTAGGGCCCCTGGAAGCCTGAAAATCACTTTAAACATGCTAATTTTAGCTCTAACACTGATGATCCACCTACAAATGTGAACTGACGTTCAAAAATAAAACATTTGAAAACTGACCATTTTCCACATTTCTGAAGCATGACGAAATGGGGGGGGTGTTATCTCTTTCGTCAAAAATCAGCTGTTTTTGCTTGAACATTAAATGCCTCCAAATAGTATTTAATTCACTTCCCGAGCCCCTGGAAGCATGAAAATCACTTTAAACATGCTAATTTTAGCTCTAACGCTGATGATCCACCTACAAATGTGAACTGACGTTCAAAAATAAAACATTTGAAAACGGACCATTTTCCACATTTCTGAAGCATGACGTAATGGTAGGGTGTTATCTCTTTTGTCGAAAATCAGCAGTTTTTGCTCGAACATTAAATGCCTCCAAATGGTATTTAATTAACTTCCTGTGGTGAAGAAACCCTTTTTGAGAACTCAGAGTGAGTAAATTGGCTATTTCCATGCACTTTTAACCATTCCATAAATCTTGTGTTTAGGGCCCCTGGAAGCCTGAAAATCACTTTAAACATGCTAATTTTAGCTCTAACACTGATGATCCACCTACAAATGTGAACTGACGTTCAAAAATAAAACATTTGAAAACGGACCATTTTCCACATTTCTGAAGCATGGCGAAATGGGGGGGGTGTTATCTCTTTTGTCAAAAATCAGCTGTTTTTGCTTGAACATTAAATGCCTCCAAATAGTATTTAATTCACTTCCCGAGCCCCTGGAAGCATGAAAATCACTTTAAACATGCTAATTTTAGCTCTAACACTGATGATCCACCTAAAAATGTGAACTGACATTCAAAAATAAAACATTTGAAAACGGACCATTTTCCACATTTCTGAAGCATGACGTAATGGGGGGGTGTTATCTCTTTTGTCGAAAATCAGCCGTTTTTGCTCGAACATTAAATGCCTCCAAATGGTATTTAATTAACTTCCCGGGGTGAAGAAACCCTTTTTGAGAACTCAGAGTGAGTAAATTGGCCATTTTCATGCACTTTTAACCATTCCATAAATCTTGTGTTTAGGGCCCCTGGAAGCATGAAAATCACTTTAAACATGCTAATTTTAGCTCTAACACTGATGATCCACCTACAAATGTGAACTGACGTTCAAAAATAAAACATTTGAAAACGGACCATTTTCCACATTTCTGAAGCATGACGTAATGGGGGGGTGTTATCTCTTTTGTCAAAAATCAGCTGTTTTTGATTGAACATTAAATGCCTCCAAATAGTATTTAATTCACTTCCCGAGCCCCTGGAAGCATGAAAATCACTTTAAACATGCTAATTTTAGCTCTAACACTGATGATCCACCTACAAATGTGAACTGACGTTCAAAAATAAAACATTTGAAAACGGACCATTTTCCACATTTCTGAAGCATGACGTAATGGGGGGGTGTTATCTCTTTTGTCGAAAATCAGCCGTTTTTGCTCGAACATTAAATGCCTCCAAATGGTATTTAATTAACTTCCTGGGGTGAAGAAACCCTTTTTTGAGACCTCAGAGTGAGTAAATTGGCCATTTTCATGCACTTTTAACCATTCCATAAATGTTGTGTTTAGGGCCCCTGGAAGCATGAAAATCACTTTAAACATGCTAATTTTAGCTCTAACACTGATGATCCACCTTCAAATGTGAACTGACGTTCAAAAATAAAACATTTGAAAACGGATCATTTTCCACATTTCTGAAGCATGACGTAATGGGGGGGGTGTTATCTCTTTTGTCAAAAATCAGCTGTTTTTGCTTGAACATTAAATGCCTCCAAATAGTATTTAATTTACTTCCCGAGCCCCTGGAAGCATGAAAATCACTTTAAACATGCTAATTTTAGCTCTAACACTGATGATCCACCTACAAATGTGAACTGACGTTCAAAAATAAAACATTTGAAAACGGACCATTTTCCACATTTCTGAAGCATGACGTAATGGTAGGGTGTTATCTCTTTTGTCGAAAATCAGCCGTTTTTGCTCGAACATTAAATGCCTCCAAATGGTATTTAATTAACTTCCCGGGCTGAAGAAACCCTTTTTGAGAACTCAGAGTGAGTAAATTGGCCATTTTCATGCACTTTTAACCATTCCATAAATCTTGTGTTTAGGGCCCCTGGAAGCCTGAAAATCACTTTAAACATGCTAATTTTAGCTCTAACACTGATGATCCACCTACAAATGTGAACTGACGTTCAAAAATAAAACATTTGAAAACGGACCATTTTCCACATTTCTGAAGCATGACGTAATGGGGGGGTGTTATCTCTTTTGTCAAACATCAGCTGTTTTTGATTGAACATTAAATGCCTCCAAATAGTATTTAATTCACTTCCCGAGCCCCTGGAAGCATGAAAATCACTTTAAACATGCTAATTTTAGCTCTAACCCTGATGATCCACCTACAAATGTGAACTGACGTTCAAAAATAAAACATTTGAAAACGGACCATTTTCCACATTTCTGAAGCATGACGTAATGGGGGGGTGTTATCTCTTTTGTCGAAAATCAGCCGTTTTTGCCCGAACATTAAATGCCTCCAAATGGTATTTGATTAAATTCCTGGGGTGAAGAAACCCTTTTTTGAGACCTCAGAGTGAGTAAATTGGCCATTTTCATGCACTTTTAACCATTCCATAAATGTTGTGTTTAGGGCCCCTGGAAGTATGAAAATCACTTTAAACATGGTAATTTTAGCTCTAACACTGATGATCCACCTACAAATGTGAACTGAAGTTCAAAAATAAAACATTTGAAAACGGACCATTTTCCACATTTCTGAAGCATGACGAAATGGGGGGGTGTTATCTCTTTTGTCAAAAATCAGCTGTTTTTGCTTGAACATTAAATGCCTCCAAATAGTATTTAATTCACTTCCTGAGCCCCTGGAAGCATGAAAATCACTTTAAACATGCTAATTTTAGCTCTAACACTGATGATCCACCTACAAATGTGAACTGACGTTCAAAAATAAAACATTTGAAAACGGACCATTTTCCACATTTCTGAAGCTTGACGTAATGGTAGGGTGTTATCTCTTTTGTCGAAAATCAGCCGTTTTTGCTCGAACATTAAATGCCTCCAAATGGTATTTAATTAACTTCCCAGGGTGAAGAAACCCTTTTTGAGAACTCAGAGTGAGTAAATTGGCCATTTTCATGCACTTTTAACCATTCCATAAATCTTGTGTTTAGGGCCCCTGGAAGCCTGAAAATCACTTTAAGCATGCTAATTTTAGCTCTAACACTGATGATCCACCTACAAATGTGAACTGACGTTCAAAAATAAAACATTTGAAAACGGACCATTTTCCACATTTCTGAAGCATGACGAAATGGGGGGGTGTTATCTCTTTTGTCAAAAATCAGCTGTTTTTGCTTGAACATTAAATGCCTCCAAAAAGTATTTAATTCACTTCCCGAGCCCCTGGAAGCATGAAAATCACTTTAAACATGCTAATTTTAGCTCTAACACTGATGATCCACCTACAAATGTGAACTGACGTTCAAAAATAAAACATTTGAAAATGGACCATTTTCCACATTTCTGAAGCATGACGTAAAGGGGGGGGTGTTATCTCTTTTGTCGAAAATCAGCCGTTTTTGCTCGAACATTAAATGCCTCCAAATGGTATTTAATTAACTTCCCGGGGTGAAGAAACCCTTTTTGAGAACTCAGAGTGAGTAAATTGGCCATTTTCATGCACTTTTAACCATTCCATAAATCTTGTGTTTAGGGCCCCTGGAAGCCTGAAAATCACTTTAAACATGCTAATTTTAGCTCTAACACTGATGATCCACCTACAAATGTGAACTGACGTTCAAAAATAAAACATTTGAAAATGGACCATTTTCCACATTTCTGAAGCATGACGTAATGGGGGGGTGTTATCTCTTTTGTCGGAAATCAGCCGTTTTTGCTCGAACATTAAATGCCTCCAAATGGTATTTAATTAACTTCCCGGGCTGAAGAAACCCTTTTTGAGAACTCAGAGTGAGTAAATTGGCCATTTTCATGCACTTTTAACCATTCCATAAATCTTGTGTTTAGGGCCCCTGGAAGCATGAAAATCACTTTAAACATGCTAATTTTAGCTCTAACACTGATGATCCACCTACAAATGTGAACTGACATTCAAAAATAAAACATTTGAAAACTGACCATTTTCCACATTTTTGAAGCATGACGTAATGGGGGGGGTGTTATCTCTTTTGTCAAAAATCAGCTGTTTTTGATTGAACATTAAATGCCTCCAAATAGTATTTAATTCACTTCCCGAGCCCCTGGAAGCATGAAAATCACTTTAAACATGCTAATTTTAGCTCTAACACTGATGATCCACCTACAAATGTGAACTCTACGTTCAAAAATAAAACATTTGAAAACGGACCATTTACGACATTTCTGAAGCATGACGTAATGGTAGGGTGTTATCTCTTTTGTCGAAAATCAGCCGTTTTTGCTCGAACATTAAATGCCTCCAAATGGTATTTAATTAACTTCCCAGGGTGAAGAAACCCTTTTTGAGAACTCAGAGTGAATAAATTGGCCATTTTCATGCACTTTTAACCATTCCATAAATCTTGTGTTTAGGGCCCCTGGAAGCCTGAAAATCACTTTAAGCATGCTAATTTTAGCTCTAACACTGATGATCCACCTACAAATGTGAACTGACGTTCAAAAATAAAACATTTGAAAACGGACCATTTTCCACATTTCTGAAGCATGACGAAATGGGGGGGTGTTATCTCTTTTGTCAAAAATCAGCTGTTTTTGCTTGAACATTAAATGCCTCCAAAAAGTATTTAATTCACTTCCCGAGCCCCTGGAAGCATGAAAATCACTTTAAACATGCTAATTTTAGCTCTAACACTGATGATCCACCTACAAATGTGAACTGACGTTCAAAAATAAAACATTTGAAAACGGACCATTTTCCACATTTCTGAAGCATGACGTAAAGGGGGGGTGTTATCTCTTTTGTCGAAAATCAGCCGTTTTTGCTCGAACATTAAATGCCTCCAAATGGTATTTAATTAACTTCCCGGGGTGAAGAAACCCTTTTTGAGAACTCAGAGTGAGTAAATTGGCCATTTTCATGCACTTTTAACCATTCCATAAATCTTGTGTTTAGGGCCCCTGGAAGCCTGAAAATCACTTTAAACATGCTAATTTTAGCTCTAACACTGATGATCCACCTACAAATGTGAACTGACGTTCAAAAATAAAACATTTGAAAATGGACCATTTTCCACATTTCTGAAGCATGACGTAATGGGGGGGTGTTATCTCTTTTGTCGAAAATCAGCCGTTTTTGCTCGAACATTAAATGCCTCCAAATGGTATTTAATTAACTTCCCGGGCTGAAGAAACCCTTTTTGAGAACTCAGAGTGAGTAAATTGGCCATTTTCATGCACTTTTAACCATTCCATAAATCTTGTGTTTAGGGCCCCTGGAAGCATGAAAATCACTTTAAACAAGCTAATTTTAGCTCTAACACTGATGATCCACCTACAAATGTGAACTGACGTTCAAAAATAAAACATTTGAAAACTGACCATTTTCCACATTTTTGAAGCATGACGTAATGGGGGGGGTGTTATCTCTTTTGTCAAAAATCAGCTGTTTTTGATTGAACATTAAATGCCTCCAAATAGTATTTAATTCACTTCCCGAGCCCCTGGAAGCATGAAAATCACTTTAAACATGCTAATTTTAGCTCTAACACTGATAATCCACCTACAAATGTGAACTGACGTTCAAAAATAAAACATTTGAAAACGGACCATTTACGACATTTCTGAAGCATGACGTAATGGTAGGGTGTTATCTCTTTTGTCGAAAATCAGCCGTTTTTGCTCGAACATTAAATGCCTCCAAATGGAATTTAATTAACTTCCCGGGGTGAAGAAACCCTTTTTGAGAACTCAGAGTGAGTAAATTGGCCATTTTCATGCACTTTTAACCATTCCATAAATCTTGTGTTTAGGGCCCCTGGAAGCCTGAAAATCACTTTAAACATGCTAATTTTAGCTCTAACACTGATGATCCACCTACAAATGTGAACTGACGATCAAAAATAAAACATTTGAAAACGCACCATTTTCCACATTTCTGAAGCATGACGTAATGGTAGGGTGTTATCTCTTTTGTCGAAAATCAGCCGTTTTTGCTCGAACATTAAATGCCTCCAAATGGTATTTAATTAACTTCCCGGGGTGAAGAAACCCTTTTTGAGAACTCAGAGTGAGTAAATTGGCCATTTTCATGCACTTTTAACCATTCCATAAATCTTGTGTTTAGGGGCCCTGGAAGCCTGAAAATCACTTTAAACATGCTAATTTTAGCTCTAACACTGATGATCCACCTACAAATGTGAACTGACGTTCAAAAATAAAAGATTTGAAAACGGACCATTTTCCACATTTCTGAAGCATGACAAAATGGGGGGGGTGTTATCTCTTTTGTCAAAAATCTGCTGTTTTTGCTTGAACATTAAATGCCTCCAAATAGTATTTAATTCACTTCCCGAGCCCCTGGAAGCATGAAAATCACTTTAAACATGCTAATTTTAGCTCTAACACTGATGATCCACCTACAAATGTGAACTGACGTTCAAAAATAAAACATTTGAAAACGGACCATTTTCCACATTTCTGAAGCATGACGTAATGGGGGGGGTGTTATCTCTTTTGTCGAAAATCAGCCGTTTTTGCTCGAACATTAAATGCCTCCAAATGGTATTTAATTAACTTCCCGGGGTGAAGAAACCCTTTTTGAGAACTCAGAGTGAATAAATTGGCCATTTTCATGCACTTTTAACCATTCCATAAATCTTGTGTTTAGGGCCCCTGGAAGCCTGAAAATCACTTTAAACATGCTAATTTTAGCTCTAACACTGATGATCCACCTACAAATGTGAACTGACGTTCAAAAATAAAACATTTGAAAACGGACCATTTTCCACATTTCTGAAGCTTGACGAAATGGGGGGGTGTTATCTCTTTTGTCAAAAATCAGCTGTTTTTGCTTGAACATTAAATGCCTCCAAATAGTATTTAATTCACTTCCCGAGCCCCTGGAAGCATGAAAATCACTTTAAACATGCTAATTTTAGCTCTAACACTGATGATCCACCTACAAATGGGAACTGACGTTCAAAAATGAAACATTTGAAAACGGACCATTTTCCACATTTCTGAAGCATGACGTAATGGTAGGGTGTTATCTCTTTTGTCGAAAATCAGCCGTTTTTGCTCGAACATTAAATGTCTCCAAATGGTATTTAATTAACTTCCCGGGGTGAAGAAACCGTTTTTGAGAACTCAGAGTGAGTAAATTGGCCATTTTCATGCACTTTTAACCATTCCATAAATCTTGTGTTTAGGGCCCCTGGAAGCCTGAAAATCACTTTAAACATGCTAATTTTAGCTCTAACACTGATGATCCACCTACAAATGTGAACTGACGTTCAAAAATAAAACATTTGAAAACGGACCATTTTCCACATTTCTGAAGCATGACGAAATGGGGGGGTGTTATCTCTTTTGTCAAAAATCTGCTGTTTTTGCTTGAACATTAAATGCCTCCAAATAGTATTTAATTCACTTCCCGAGCCCCTGGAAGCATGAAAATCACTTTAAACATGCTAATTTTAACTCTAACACTGATGATCCACCTACAAATGTGAACTGACGTTCAAAAATAAAACATTTGAAAACGGACCATTTTCCACATTTCTGAAGCATGACGTAATGGGGGGGTGTTATCTCTTTTGTCGAAAATCAGCCGTTTTTGCTCGAACATTAAATGCCTCCAAATGGTATTTAATTAACTTCCCGGGGTGAAGAAACCCTTTTTGAGAACTCAGAGTGAGTAAATTGGCCATTTTCATGCACTTTTAACCATTCCATAAATCTTGTGTTTAGGGCCCCTGGAAGCATGAAAATCACTTTAAACATGCTAATTTTAGATCTAACACTGATGATCCACCTACAAATGTGAACTGACGTTCAAAAATAAAACATTTGAAAACGGACCATTTTCCACATTTCTGAAGCATGACGTAATGGGGGGGTGTTATCTCTTTTGTCAAAAATCAGCTGTTTTTGATTGAACATTAAATGCCTCCAAATAGTATTTAATTCACTTCCCGAGCCCCTGGAAGCATGAAAATCACTTTAAACATGCTAATTTTAGCTCTAACACTGATGATCCACCTACAAATGTGAACTGACGTTCAAAAATAAAACATTTGAATACGGACCATTTTCCACATTTCTGAAGCATGACGTAATGGGGGGGGTGTTATCTCTTTTGTCAAAAATCAGCTGTTTTTGATTGAACATTAAATGCCTCCAAATAGTATTTAATTCACTTCCCGAGCCCCTGGAAGCATGAAAATCACTTTAAACATGCTAATTTTAGCTCTAACACTGATAATCCACCTACAAATGTGAACTGACGTTCAAAAATAAAACATTTGAAAACGGACCATTTACGACATTTCTGAAGCATGACGTAATGGTAGGGTGTTATCTCTTTTGTCGAAAATCAGCCGTTTTTGCTCGAACATTAAATGCCTCCAAATGGAATTTAATTAACTTCCCGGGGTGAAGAAACCCTTTTTGAGAACTCAGAGTGAGTAAATTGGCCATTTTCATGCACTTTTAACCATTCCATAAATCTTGTGTTTAGGGCCCCTGGAAGCCTGAAAATCACTTTAAACATGCTAATTTTAGCTCTAACACTGATGATCCACCTACAAATGTGAACTGACGATCAAAAATAAAACATTTGAAAACGCACCATTTTCCACATTTCTGAAGCATGACGTAATGGTAGGGTGTTATCTCTTTTGTCGAAAATCAGCCGTTTTTGCTCGAACATTAAATGCCTCCAAATGGTATTTAATTAACTTCCCGGGGTGAAGAAACCCTTTTTGAGAACTCAGAGTGAGTAAATTGGCCATTTTCATGCACTTTTAACCATTCCATAAATCTTGTGTTTAGGGGCCCTGGAAGCCTGAAAATCACTTTAAACATGCTAATTTTAGCTCTAACACTGATGATCCACCTACAAATGTGAACTGACGTTCAAAAATAAAAGATTTGAAAACGGACCATTTTCCACATTTCTGAAGCATGACAAAATGGGGGGGGTGTTATCTCTTTTGTCAAAAATCTGCTGTTTTTGCTTGAACATTAAATGCCTCCAAATAGTATTTAATTCACTTCCCGAGCCCCTGGAAGCATGAAAATCACTTTAAACATGCTAATTTTAGCTCTAACACTGATGATCCACCTACAAATGTGAACTGACGTTCAAAAATAAAACATTTGAAAACGGACCATTTTCCACATTTCTGAAGCATGACGTAATGGGGGGGGTGTTATCTCTTTTGTCGAAAATCAGCCGTTTTTGCTCGAACATTAAATGCCTCCAAATGGTATTTAATTAACTTCCCGGGGTGAAGAAACCCTTTTTGAGAACTCAGAGTGAATAAATTGGCCATTTTCATGCACTTTTAACCATTCCATAAATCTTGTGTTTAGGGCCCCTGGAAGCCTGAAAATCACTTTAAACATGCTAATTTTAGCTCTAACACTGATGATCCACCTACAAATGTGAACTGACGTTCAAAAATAAAACATTTGAAAACGGACCATTTTCCACATTTCTGAAGCTTGACGAAATGGGGGGGTGTTATCTCTTTTGTCAAAAATCAGCTGTTTTTGCTTGAACATTAAATGCCTCCAAATAGTATTTAATTCACTTCCCGAGCCCCTGGAAGCATGAAAATCACTTTAAACATGCTAATTTTAGCTCTAACACTGATGATCCACCTACAAATGGGAACTGACGTTCAAAAATAAAACATTTGAAAACGGACCATTTTCCACATTTCTGAAGCATGACGTAATGGTAGGGTGTTATCTCTTTTGTCGAAAATCAGCCGTTTTTGCTCGAACATTAAATGTCTCCAAATGGTATTTAATTAACTTCCCGGGGTGAAGAAACCGTTTTTGAGAACTCAGAGTGAGTAAATTGGCCATTTTCATGCACTTTTAACCATTCCATAAATCTTGTGTTTAGGGCCCCTGGAAGCCTGAAAATCACTTTAAACATGCTAATTTTAGCTCTAACACTGATGATCCACCTACAAATGTGAACTGACGTTCAAAAATAAAACATTTGAAAACGGACCATTTTCCACATTTCTGAAGCATGACGAAATGGGGGGGTGTTATCTCTTTTGTCAAAAATCTGCTGTTTTTGCTTGAACATTAAATGCCTCCAAATAGTATTTAATTCACTTCCCGAGCCCCTGGAAGCATGAAAATCACTTTAAACATGCTAATTTTAACTCTAACACTGATGATCCACCTACAAATGTGAACTGACGTTCAAAAATAAAACATTTGAAAACGGACCATTTTCCACATTTCTGAAGCATGACGTAATGGGGGGGTGTTATCTCTTTTGTCGAAAATCAGCCATTTTTGCTCGAACATTAAATGCCTCCAAATGGTATTTAATTAACTTCCCGGGGTGAAGAAACCCTTTTTGAGAACTCAGAGTGAGTAAATTGGCCATTTTCATGCACTTTTAACCATTCCATAAATCTTGTGTTTAGGGCCCCTGGAAGCATGAAAATCACTTTAAACATGCTAATTTTAGATCTAACACTGATGATCCACCTACAAATGTGAACTGACGTTCAAAAATAAAACATTTGAAAACGGACCATTTTCCACATTTCTGAAGCATGACGTAATGGGGGGGTGTTATCTCTTTTGTCAAAAATCAGCTGTTTTTGATTGAACATTAAATGCCTCCAAATAGTATTTAATTCACTTCCCGAGCCCCTGGAAGCATGAAAATCACTTTAAACATGCTAATTTTAGCTCTAACACTGATGATCCACCTACAAATGTGAACTGACGTTCAAAAATAAAACATTTGAATACGGACCATTTTCCACATTTCTGAAGCATGACGTAATGGGGGGGTGTTATCTCTTTTGTCGAAAATCAGCCGTTTTTGCTCGAACATTAAATGCCTCCAAATGGTATTTAATTAACTTCCTGGGGTGAAGAAACCCTTTTTTGAGAACTCAGAGTGAGTAAATTGGCCATTTTCATGCACTTTTAACCATTCCATAAATGTTGTGTTTAGGGCCCCTGGAAGCATGAAAATCACTTTAAACATGCTAATTTTAGCTCTAACACTGATGATCCACCTACAAATGTGAACTGACGTTCAAAAATAAAACATTTGAAAACGGACCATTTTCCACATTTCTGAAGCATGACGTAATGGGGGGGTGTTATCTCTTTTGTCAAAAATCAGCTGTTTTTGCTTGAACATTAAATGCCTCCAAATAGTATTTAATTTACTTCCCGAGCCCCTGGAAGAATGAAAATCACTTTAAACATGCTAATTTTAGCTCTAACACTGATGATCCACCTACAAATGTGAACTGACGTTCAAAAATAAAACATTTGAAAACGGACCATTTTCCACATTTCTGAAGCATGACGTAATGGTAGGGTGTTATCTCTTTTGTCGAAAATCAGCCGTTTTTGCTCGAACATTAAATGCCTCCAAATGGTATTTAATTAACTTCCCGGGGTGAAGAAACCCTTTTTGAGAACTCAGAGTGAGTAAATTGGCCATTTTCATGTACTTTTAACCATTCCATAAATCTTGTGTTTAGGGCCCCTGGAAGCCTGAAAATCACTTTAAACATGCTAATTTTACCTCTAACACTGATGATCCACCTACAAATGTGAACTGACGTTCAAAAATAAACCATTTGAAAACGGACCATTTTCCACATTTCTGAAGCATGACGTAATGGGGGGGTGTTATCTCTTTTGTCAAAAATCAGCTGTTTTTGATTGAACATTAAATGCCTCCAAATAGTATTTAATTCACTTCCCGAGCCCCTGGAAGCATGAAAATCACTTTAAACATGCTAATTTTAGCTCTAACACTGATGATCCACCTACAAATGTGAACTGACGTTCAAAAATAAAACATTTGAAAATGGACCATTTCCCACATTTCTGAAGCATGACGTAATGGGGGGTGTTATCTCTTTTGTCGAAAATCAGCCGTTTTTGCTCGAACATTAAATGCCTCCAAATGGTATTTAATTAACTTCCTGGGGTGAAGAAACCCTTTTTTGAGACCTCAGAGTGAGTAAATTGGCCATTTTCATGCACTTTTAACCATTCCATAAATGTTGTGTTTAGGGCCCCTGGAAGCATGAAAATCACTTTAAACATGCTAATTTAGCTCTAACACTGATGATCCACCTACAAATGTGAACTGACGTTCAAAAATAAAACATTTGAAAACGGACCATTTTCCACATTTCTGAAGCATGACGTAATGGGGGGGTGTTATCTCTTTTGTCAAAAATCAGCTGTTTTTGCTTGAACATTAAATACCTCCAAATAGTATTTAATTTACTTCCCGAGCCCCTGGAAGCATGAAAATCACTTTAAACATGCTAATTTTAGCTCTAACACTGATGATCCACCTACAAATGAGAACTGACGTTCAAAAATAAAACATTTGAAAACGGACCATTTTCCACATTTCTGAAGCATGACGTAATGGGGGGGTGTTATCTCTTTTGTCAAAAATCAGCTGTTTTTGCTTGAACATTAAATGCCTCCAAATAGTATTGAATTCACTTCCCGAGCCCCTGGAAGCATGAAATTCACTTTAAACATGCTAATTTTAGCTCTAACACTGATGATCCACCTACAAATGTGAACTGACGTTCAAAAATAAAGCATTTGAAAACGGACCATTTTCCACATTTCTGAAGCATGACGTAATGGGGGGGTGTTATCTCTTTTGTCGAAAATCTGCCGTTTTTGCTCGAACATTAAATGCCTCCAAATGGTATTTAATTAACTTCCCGGGGTGAAGAAACCCTTTTTGAGAACTCAGAGTGAGTAAATTGGCCATTTTCATGCACTTTTAACCATTCCATAAATCTTGTGTTTAGGGCCCCTGGAAGCATGAAAATCACTTTAAACATGCTAATTTTCGCTCTAACACTGATGATCTACCTACAAATGTGAACTGACGTTCAAAAATAAAACATTTGAAAACGGACCATTTTCCACATTTCTGAAGCATGACGTAATGGGGGGGTGTTATCTCTTTTGTCAAAAATCAGCTGTTTTTGCTTGAACATTAAATGCCTCCAAATAGTATTTAATTTACTTCCCGAGCCCCTGGAAGCATGAAAATCACTTTAAACATGCTAATTTTAGCTCTAACACTGATGATCCACCTACAAATGTGAACTGACGTTCAAAAATAAAACATTTGAAAACGGACCATTTTCCACATTTCTGAAGCATGACGTAATGGTAGGGTGTTATCTCTTTTGTCGAAAATCAGCCGTTTTTGCTCGAACATTAAATGCCTCCAAATGGTATTTAATTAACTTCCCGGGGTGAAGAAACCCTTTTTGAGAACTCAGAGTGAGTAAATTGGCCATTTTCATGCACTTTTAACCATTCCATAAATCTTGTGTTTAGGGCCCCTGGAAGCCTGAAAATCACTTTAAACATGCTAATTTTAGCTCTAACACTGATGATCCACCTACAAATGTGAACTGACGTTCAAAAATAAAACATTTGAAAACGGACCATTTTCCACATTTCTGAAGCATGACGAAATGGGGGGGTGTTATCTCTTTTGGCAAAAATCAGCTGTTTTTGCTTTAACATTAAATGCCTCCAAATACTATTTAATTCACTTCCCGAGCCCCTGGAAGCATGAAAATCACTTTAAACATGCAAATTTTAGCTCTAACACTGATGATCCACCTACAAATGTGAACTGACGTTCAAAAATAAAACATTTGAAAATGGACCATTTTCCACATTTCTGAAGCATGACGTAATGGGGGGGTGTTATCTCTTTTGTCGAAAATCAGCCGTTTTTGCTCGAACATTAAATGCCTCCAAATGGTATTTAATTAACTTCCCGGGCTGAAGAAACCCTTTTTGAGAACTCAGAGTGAGTAAATTGGCCATTTTCATGCACTTTTAACCATTCCATAAATCTTGTGTTTAGGGCCCCTGGAAGCATGAAAATCACTTTAAACATGCTAATTTTAGCTCTAACACTGATGATCCACCTACAAATGTGAACTGACGTTCAAAAATAAAACATTTGAAAACGGACCATTTTCCACATTTCTGAAGCTTGACGTAATGGGGGGGTGTTATCTCTTTTGTCAAAAATCAGCTGTTTTTGATTGAACATTAAATGCCTCCAAATAGTATTTAATTCACTTCCCGAGCCCCTGGAAGCATGAAAATCACTTTAAACATGCTAATTTTAGCTCTAACACTGATGATCCACCTACAAATGTGAACTGACGATCAAAAATAAAACATTTGAAAACGCACCATTTTCCACATTTCTGAAGCATGACGTAATGGTAGGGTGTTATCTCTTTTGTCGAAAATCAGCCGTTTTTGCTCGAACATTAAATGCCTCCAAATGGTATTTAATTAACTTCCCGGGGTGAAGAAACCCTTTTTGAGAACTCAGAGTGAGTAAATTGGCCATTTTCATGCACTTTTAACCATTCCATAAATCTTGTGTTTAGGGGCCCTGGAAGCCTGAAAATCACTTTAAACATGCTAATTTTAGCTCTAACACTGATGATCCACCTACAAATGTGAACTGACGTTCAAAAATAAAAGATTTGAAAACGGACCATTTTCCACATTTCTGAAGCATGACAAAATGGGGGGGTGTTATCTCTTTTGTCAAAAATCTGCTGTTTTTGCTTGAACATTAAATGCCTCCAAATAGTATTTAATTCACTTCCCGAGCCCCTGGAAGCATGAAAATCACTTTAAACATGCTAATTTTAGCTCTAACACTGATGATCCACCTACAAATGTGAACTGACGTTCAAAAATAAAACATTTGAAAACGGACCATTTTCCACATTTCTGAAGCATGACGTAATGGGGGGGGTGTTATCTCTTTTGTCGAAAATCAGCCGTTTTTGCTCGAACATTAAATGCCTCCAAATGGTATTTAATTAACTTCCCGGGGTGAAGAAACCCTTTTTGAGAACTCAGAGTGAATAAATTGGCCATTTTCATGCACTTTTAACCATTCCATAAATCTTGTGTTTAGGGCCCCTGGAAGCCTGAAAATCACTTTAAACATGCCAATTTTAGCTCTAACACTGATGATCCACCTACAAATGTGAACTGACGTTCAAAAATAAAACATTTGAAAACGGACCATTTTCCACATTTCTGAAGCTTGACGAAATGGGGGGGTGTTATCTCTTTTGTCAAAAATCAGCTGTTTTTGCTTGAACATTAAATGCCTCCAAATAGTATTTAATTCACTTCCCGAGCCCCTGGAAGCATGAAAATCACTTTAAACATGCTAATTTTAGCTCTAACACTGATGATCCACCTACAAATGGGAACTGACGTTCAAAAATAAAACATTTGAAAACGGACCATTTTCCACATTTCTGAAGCATGACGTAATGGTAGGGTGTTATCTCTTTTGTCGAAAATCAGCCGTTTTTGCTCGAACATTAAATGCCTCCAAATGGTATTTAATTAACTTCCCGGGGTGAAGAAACCGTTTTTGAGAACTCAGAGTGAGTAAATTGGCCATTTTCATGCACTTTTAACCATTCCATAAATCTTGTGTTTAGGGCCCCTGGAAGCCTGAAAATCACTTTAAACATGCTAATTTTAGCTCTAACACTGATGATCCACCTACAAATGTGAACTGGCGTTCAAAAATAAAACATTTGAAAACGGACCATTTTCCACATTTCTGAAGCATGACGAAATGGGGGGGTGTTATCTCTTTTGTCAAAAATCAGCTGTTTTTGCTTGAACATTAAATGCCTCCAAATAGTATTTAATTCACTTCCCGAGCCCCTGGAAGCATGAAAATCACTTTAAACATGCTAATTTTAACTCTAACACTGATGATCCACCTACAAATGTGAACTGACGTTCAAAAATAAAACATTTGAAAACGGACCATTTTCCACATTTCTGAAGCATGACGTAATGGGGGGGTGTTATCTCTTTTGTCGAAAATCAGCCGTTTTTGCTCGAACATTAAATGCCTCCAAATGGTATTTAATTAACTTCCCGGGGTGAAGAAACCCTTTTTGAGAACTCAGAGTGAGTAAATTGGCCATTTTCATGCACTTTTAACCATTCCATAAATCTTGTGTTTAGGGCCCCTGGAAGCATGAAAATCACTTTAAACATGCTAATTTTAGCTCTAACACTGATGATCCACCTACAAATGTGAACTGACGTTCAAAAATAAAACATTTGAAAACGGACCATTTTCCACATTTCTGAAGCATGACGTAATGGGGGGGTGTTATCTCTTTTGTCAAAAATCAGCTGTTTTTGATTGAACATTAAATGCCTCCAAATAGTATTTAATTCACTTCCCGAGCCCCTGGAAGCATGAAAATCACTTTAAACATGCTAATTTTAGCTCTAACACTGATGATCCACCTACAAATGTGAACTGACGTTCAAAAATAAAACATTTGAATACGGACCATTTTCCACATTTCTGAAGCATGACGTAATGGGGGGGTGTTATCTCTTTTGTCGAAAATCAGCCGTTTTTGCTCGAACATTAAATGCCTCCAAATGGTATTTAATTAACTTCCTGGGGTGAAGAAACCCTTTTTTGAGAACTCAGAGTGAGTAAATTGGCCATTTTCATGCACTTTTAACCATTCCATAAATGTTGTGTTTAGGGCCCCTGGAAGCATGAAAATCACTTTAAACATGCTAATTTTAGCTCTAACACTGATGATCCACCTACAAATGTGAACTGACGTTCAAAAATAAAACATTTGAAAACGGACCATTTTCCACATTTCTGAAGCATGACGTAATGGGGGGGTGTTATCTCTTTTGTCAAAAATCAGCTGTTTTTGCTTGAACATTAAATGCCTCCAAATAGTATTTAATTTACTTCCCGAGCCCCTGGAAGAATGAAAATCACTTTAAACATGCTAATTTTAGCTCTAACACTGATGATCCACCTACAAATGTGAACTGACGTTCAAAAATAAAACATTTGAAAACGGACCATTTTCCACATTTCTGAAGCATGACGTAATGGTAGGGTGTTATCTCTTTTGTCGAAAATCAGCCGTTTTTGCTCGAACATTAAATGCCTCCAAATGGTATTTAATTAACTTCCCGGGGTGAAGAAACCCTTTTTGAGAACTCAGAGTGAGTAAATTGGCCATTTTCATGTACTTTTAACCATTCCATAAATCTTGTGTTTAGGGCCCCTGGAAGCCTGAAAATCACTTTAAACATGCTAATTTTACCTCTAACACTGATGATCCACCTACAAATGTGAACTGACGTTCAAAAATAAACCATTTGAAAACGGACCATTTTCCACATTTCTGAAGCATGACGTAATGGGGGGGTGTTATCTCTTTTGTCAAAAATCAGCTGTTTTTGATTGAACATTAAATGCCTCCAAATAGTATTTAATTCACTTCCCGAGCCCCTGGAAGCATGAAAATCACTTTAAACATGCTAATTTTAGCTCTAACACTGATGATCCACCTACAAATGTGAACTGACGTTCAAAAATAAAACATTTGAAAACGTACCATTTCCCACATTTCTGAAGCATGACGTAATGGGGGGTGTTATCTCTTTTGTCGAAAATCAGCCGTTTTTGCTCGAACATTAAATGCCTCCAAATGGTATTTAATTAACTTCCTGGGGTGAAGAAACCCTTTTTTGAGACCTCAGAGTGAGTAAATTGGCCATTTTCATGCACTTTTAACCATTCCATAAATGTTGTGTTTAGGGCCCCTGGAAGCATGAAAATCACTTTAAACATGCTAATTTAGCTCTAACACTGATGATCCACCTACAAATGTGAACTGACGTTCAAAAATAAAACATTTGAAAACGGACCATTTTCCACATTTCTGAAGCTTGACGAAATGGGGGGGTGTTATCTCTTTTGTCAAAAATCAGCTGTTTTTGCTTGAACATTAAATGCCTCCAAATAGTATTTAATTCACTTCCCGAGCCCCTGGAAGCATGAAAATCACTTTAAACATGCTAATTTTAGCTCTAACACTGATGATCCACCTACAAATGGGAACTGACGTTCAAAAATAAAACATTTGAAAACGGACCATTTTCCACATTTCTGAAGCATGACGTAATGGTAGGGTGTTATCTCTTTTGTCGAAAATCAGCCGTTTTTGCTCGAACATTAAATGCCTCCAAATGGTATTTAATTAACTTCCCGGGGTGAAGAAACCGTTTTTGAGAACTCAGAGTGAGTAAATTGGCCATTTTCATGCACTTTTAACCATTCCATAAATCTTGTGTTTAGGGCCCCTGGAAGCCTGAAAATCACTTTAAACATGCTAATTTTAGCTCTAACACTGATGATCCACCTACAAATGTGAACTGGCGTTCAAAAATAAAACATTTGAAAACGGACCATTTTCCACATTTCTGAAGCATGACGAAATGGGGGGGTGTTATCTCTTTTGTCAAAAATCAGCTGTTTTTGCTTGAACATTAAATGCCTCCAAATAGTATTTAATTCACTTCCCGAGCCCCTGGAAGCATGAAAATCACTTTAAACATGCTAATTTTAACTCTAACACTGATGATCCACCTACAAATGTGAACTGACGTTCAAAAATAAAACATTTGAAAACGGACCATTTTCCACATTTCTGAAGCATGACGTAATGGGGGGGTGTTATCTCTTTTGTCGAAAATCAGCCGTTTTTGCTCGAACATTAAATGCCTCCAAATGGTATTTAATTAACTTCCCGGGGTGAAGAAACCCTTTTTGAGAACTCAGAGTGAGTAAATTGGCCATTTTCATGCACTTTTAACCATTCCATAAATCTTGTGTTTAGGGCCCCTGGAAGCATGAAAATCACTTTAAACATGCTAATTTTAGCTCTAACACTGATGATCCACCTACAAATGTGAACTGACGTTCAAAAATAAAACATTTGAAAACGGACCATTTTCCACATTTCTGAAGCATGACGTAATGGGGGGGTGTTATCTCTTTTGTCAAAAATCAGCTGTTTTTGATTGAACATTAAATGCCTCCAAATAGTATTTAATTCACTTCCCGAGCCCCTGGAAGCATGAAAATCACTTTAAACATGCTAATTTTAGCTCTAACACTGATGATCCACCTACAAATGTGAACTGACGTTCAAAAATAAAACATTTGAATACGGACCATTTTCCACATTTCTGAAGCATGACGTAATGGGGGGGTGTTATCTCTTTTGTCGAAAATCAGCCGTTTTTGCTCGAACATTAAATGCCTCCAAATGGTATTTAATTAACTTCCTGGGGTGAAGAAACCCTTTTTTGAGAACTCAGAGTGAGTAAATTGGCCATTTTCATGCACTTTTAACCATTCCATAAATGTTGTGTTTAGGGCCCCTGGAAGCATGAAAATCACTTTAAACATGCTAATTTTAGCTCTAACACTGATGATCCACCTACAAATGTGAACTGACGTTCAAAAATAAAACATTTGAAAACGGACCATTTTCCACATTTCTGAAGCATGACGTAATGGGGGGGTGTTATCTCTTTTGTCAAAAATCAGCTGTTTTTGCTTGAACATTAAATGCCTCCAAATAGTATTTAATTTACTTCCCGAGCCCCTGGAAGAATGAAAATCACTTTAAACATGCTAATTTTAGCTCTAACACTGATGATCCACCTACAAATGTGAACTGACGTTCAAAAATAAAACATTTGAAAACGGACCATTTTCCACATTTCTGAAGCATGACGTAATGGTAGGGTGTTATCTCTTTTGTCGAAAATCAGCCGTTTTTGCTCGAACATTAAATGCCTCCAAATGGTATTTAATTAACTTCCCGGGGTGAAGAAACCCTTTTTGAGAACTCAGAGTGAGTAAATTGGCCATTTTCATGTACTTTTAACCATTCCATAAATCTTGTGTTTAGGGCCCCTGGAAGCCTGAAAATCACTTTAAACATGCTAATTTTACCTCTAACACTGATGATCCACCTACAAATGTGAACTGACGTTCAAAAATAAACCATTTGAAAACGGACCATTTTCCACATTTCTGAAGCATGACGTAATGGGGGGGTGTTATCTCTTTTGTCAAAAATCAGCTGTTTTTGATTGAACATTAAATGCCTCCAAATAGTATTTAATTCACTTCCCGAGCCCCTGGAAGCATGAAAATCACTTTAAACATGCTAATTTTAGCTCTAACACTGATGATCCACCTACAAATGTGAACTGACGTTCAAAAATAAAACATTTGAAAACGTACCATTTCCCACATTTCTGAAGCATGACGTAATGGGGGGTGTTATCTCTTTTGTCGAAAATCAGCCGTTTTTGCTCGAACATTAAATGCCTCCAAATGGTATTTAATTAACTTCCTGGGGTGAAGAAACCCTTTTTTGAGACCTCAGAGTGAGTAAATTGGCCATTTTCATGCACTTTTAACCATTCCATAAATGTTGTGTTTAGGGCCCCTGGAAGCATGAAAATCACTTTAAACATGCTAATTTAGCTCTAACACTGATGATCCACCTACAAATGTGAACTGACGTTCAAAAATAAAACATTTGAAAACGGACCATTTTCCACATTTCTGAAGCATGACGTAATGGGGGGGTGTTATCTCTTTTGTCAAAAATCAGCTGTTTTTGCTTGAACATTAAATACCTCCAAATAGTATTTAATTTACTTCCCGAGCCCCTGGAAGCATGAAAATCACTTTAAACATGCTAATTTTAGCTCTAACACTGATGATCCACCTACAAATGAGAACTGACGTTCAAAAATAAAACATTTGAAAACGGACCATTTTCCACATTTCTGAAGCATGACGTAATGGGGGGTGTTATCTCTTTTGTCAAAAATCAGCTGTTTTTGCTTGAACATTAAATGCCTCCAAATAGTATTGAATTCACTTCCCGAGCCCCTGGAAGCATGAAATTCACTTTAAACATGCTAATTTTAGCTCTAACACTGATGATCCACCTACAAATGTGAACTGACGTTCAAAAATAAAGCATTTGAAAACGGACCATTTTCCACATTTCTGAAGCATGACGTAATGGGGGGGTGTTATCTCTTTTGTCGAAAATCAGCCGTTTTTGCTCGAACATTAAATGCCTCCAAATGGTATTTAATTAACTTCCCGGGGTGAAGAAACCCTTTTTGAGAACTCAGAGTGAGTAAATTGGCCATTTTCATGCACTTTTAACCATTCCATAAATCTTGTGTTTAGGGCCCCTGGAAGCATGAAAATCACTTTAACCATGCTAATTTTAGCTCTAACACTGATGATCTACCTACAAATGTGAACTGACGTTCAAAAATAAAACATTTGAAAACGGACCATTTTCCACATTTCTGAAGCATGACGTAATGGGGGGGTGTTATCTCTTTTGTCAAAAATCAGCTGTTTTTGCTTGAACATTAAATGCCTCCAAATAGTATTTAATTTACTTCCCGAGCCCCTGGAAGCATGAAAATCACTTTAAACATGCTAATTTTAGCTCTAACACTGATGATCCACCTACAAATGTGAACTGACGTTCAAAAATAAAACATTTGAAAACGGACCATTTTCCACATTTCTGAAGCATGACGTAATGGTAGGGTGTTATCTCTTTTGTCGAAAATCAGCCGTTTTTGCTCGAACATTAAATGCCTCCAAATGGTATTTAATTAACTTCCCGGGCTGAAGAAACCCTTTTTGAGAACTCAGAGTGAGTAAATTGGCCATTTTCATGCACTTTTAACCATTCCATAAATCTTGTGTTTAGGGCCCCTGGAAGCATGAAAATCACTTTAAACATGCTAATTTTAGCTCTAACACTGATGATCCACCTACAAATGTGAACTGACGTTCAAAAATAAAACATTTGAAAACGGACCATTTTCCACATTTCTGAAGCATGACGTAATGGGGGGGTGTTATCTCTTTTGTCAAAAATCAGCTGTTTTTGATTGAACATTAAATGCCTCCAAATAGTATTTAATTCACTTCCCGAGCCCCTGGAAGCATGAAAATCACTTTAAACATGCTAATTTTAGCTCTAACACTGATGATCCACCTACAAATGTGAACTGACGTTCAAAAATAAAACATTTGAAAACGGACCATTTTCCACATTTCTGAAGCATGACGTAATGGGGGGGTGTTATCTCTTTTGTCGAAAATCAGCCGTTTTTGCTCGAACATTAAATGCCTCCAAATGGTATTTAATTAACTTCCTGGGGTGAAGAAACTTTTTTTTGAGACCTCAGAGTGAGTAAATTGGCCATTTTCATGCACTTTTAACCATTCCATAAATGTTGTGTTTAGGGCCCCTGGAAGCATGAAAATCACTTTAAACATGCTAATTTTAGCTCTAACACTGATGATCCACCTACAAATGTGAACTGACGTTCAAAAATAAAACATTTGAAAACGGACCATTTTCCACATTTCTGAAGCATGACGTAATGGGGCGGTGTTATCTCTTTTGTCAAAAATCAGCTGTTTTTGCTTGAACATTAAATGCCTCCAAATAGTATTTAATTTACTTCCCGAGCCCCTGGAAGCATGAAAATCACTTTAAACATGCTAATTTTAGCTCTAACACTGATGATCCACCTACAAATGTGAACTGACGTTCAAAAATAAAACATTTGAAAACGGACCATTTTCCACATTTCTGAAGCATGACGTAATGGTAGGGTGTTATCTCTTTTGTCGAAAATCAGCCGTTTTTGCTCGAACATTAAATGCCTCCAAATGGTATTTAATTAACTTCCCGGGGTGAAGAAACCCTTTTTGAGAACTCAGAGTGAGTAAATTGGCCATTTTCATGCACTTTTAACCATTCCATAAATCTTGTGTTTAGGGCCCCTGGAAGCCTGAAAATCACTCTAAACATGCTAATTTTAGCTCTAACACTGATGATCCACCTACAAATGTGAACTGACGTTCAAAAATAAAACATTTGAAAACGGACCATTTTCCACATTTCTGAAGCATGACGAAATGGAGGGGTGTTATCTCTTTTGTCAAAAATCAGCTGTTTTTGCTTGAACATTAAATGCCTCCAAATAGTATTTAATTCACTTCCTGAGCCCCTGGAAGCATGAAAATCACTTTAAACATGCTAATTTTAGCTCTAACACTGATGATCCACCTACAAATGTGAACTGACGTTCAAAAATAAAACATTTGAAAACGGACCATTTTCCACATTTCTGAAGCATGACGTAATGGTAGGGTGTTATCTCTTTTGTCGAAAATCAGCCGTTTTTGCTCGAACATTAAATGCCTCCAAATGGTATTTAATTAACTTCCCGGGGTGAAGAAACCCTTTTTGAGAACTCAGAGTGAGTAAATTGGCCATTTTCATGCACTTTTAACCATTCCATAAATCTTGTGTTTAGGGCCCCTGGAAGCCTGAAAATCACTTTAAACATGCTAATTTTAGCTCTAACACTGATGATCCACCTACAAATGTGAACTGACGTTCAAAAATAAAACATTTGAAAACAGGCCATTTTCCACATTTCTGAAGCATGACGAAATGAGGGGGTGTTATCTCTTTTGTCAAAAATCAGCTGTTTTTGCTTGAACATTAAATGCCTCCAAATAGTATTTAATTCACTTCCCGAGCCCCTGGAAGCATGAAAATCACTTTAAACATGCTAATTTTAGCTCTAACACTGATGATCCACCTACAAATGTGAACTGACGTTCAAAAATAAAACATTTGAAAACGGACCATTTTCCACATTTCTGAAGCATGACGTAATGGGGGGTGTTATCTCTTTTGTCGAAAATCAGCCATTTTTGCTCGAACATTAAATGCCTCCAAATGGTATTTAATTAACTTCCCGGGGTGAAGAAACCCTTTTTGAGAACTCAGAGTGAGTAAATTGGCCATCTTCATGCACTTTTAACCATTCCATAAATCTTGTGTTTAGGGCCCCTGGAAGCCTGAAAATCACTTTAAACATGCTAATTTTAGCTCTAACACTGATGATCCACCTACAAATGTGAACTGACGTTCAAAAATAAAACATTTGAAAATGGACCATTTTCCACATTTCTGAAGCATGACGTAATGGGGGGGTGTTATCTCTTTTGTCGAAAATCAGCCGTTTTTGCTCGAACATTGAATGCCTCCAAATGGTATTTAATTCACTTCCCGAGCCCCTGGAAGCATGTACATCACTTTAAACATGCTAATTTTAGCTCTAACACTGATGATCCACCTACAAATGTGAACTGACGTTCAAAAATAAAACATTTGAAAACGGACCATTTTCCACATTTCTGAAGCATGACGTAATGGGGGGTGTTATCTCTTTTGTCGAAAATCAGCCGTTTTTGCTCGAACATTAAATGCCTCCAAATGGTATTTAATTAACTTCCTGGGGTGAAGAAACCCTTTTTTGAGACCTCAGAGTGAGTAAATTGGCCATTTTCATGCACTTTTAACCATTCCATAAATGTTGTGTTTAGGGCCCCTGGAAGCATGAAAATCACTTTAAACATGCTAATTTTAGCTCTAACACTGATGATCCACCTACAAATGTGAACTGACGTTCAAAAATAAAACATTTGAAAACGGACCATTTTCCACATTTCTGAAGCATGACGTAATGGGGCGGTGTTATCTCTTTTGTCAAAAATCAGCTGTTTTTGCTTGAACATTAAATGCCTCCAAATAGTATTTAATTAACTTCCCGAGCCCCTGGAAGCATGAAAATCACTTTAAACATGCTAATTTTAGCTCTAACACTGATGATCCACCTACAAATGTGAACTGACGTTCAAAAATAAAACATTTGAAAACGGACCATTTTCCACATTTCTGAAGCATGACGTAATGGTAGGGTGTTATCTCTTTTGTCGAAAATCAGCCGTTTTTGCTCGAACATTAAATGCCTCCAAATGGTATTTAATTAACTTCCCGGGGTGAAGAAACCCTTTTGGAGAACTCAGAGTGAGTAAATTGGCCATTTTCATGCACTTTTAACCATTCCATAAATCTTGTGTTTAGGGCCCCTGGAAGCCTGAAAATCACTTTAAACATGCTAATTTTAGCTCTAACACTGATGATCCACCTACAAATGTGAACTGACGTTCAAAAATAAAACATTTGAAAACGGACCATTTTCCACATTTCTGAAGCATGACGAAATGGGGGGGTGTTATCTCTTTTGTAAAAAATCAGCTGTTTTTGCTTGAACATTAAATGCCTCCAAATAGTATTTAATTCACTTCCTGAGCCCCTGGAAGCATGAAAATCACTTTAAACATGCTAATTTTAGCTCTAACACTGATGATTCACCTACAAATGTGAACTGACGTTCAAAAATAAAACATTTGAAAACTGACCATTTTCCACATTTCTGAAGCATGACGTAATGGTAGGGTGTTATCTCTTTTGTCGAAAATCAGCCGTTTTTGCTCGAACATTAAATGCCTCCAAATGGTATTTAATTAACTTCCCGGGGTGAAGAAACCCTTTTTGAGAACTCAGAGTGAGTAAATTGGCCATTTTCATGCACTTTTAACCATTCCATAAATCTTGTGTTTAGGGCCCCTGGAAGCCTGAAAATCACTTTAAACATGCTAATTTTAGCTCTAACACTGATGATCCACCTACAAATGTGAACTGACGTTCAAAAATAAAACATTTGAAAACAGGCCATTTTCCACATTTCTGAAGCATGACCAAATGGGGGGGTGTTATCTCTTTTGTCAAAAATCAGCTGTTTTTGCTTGAACATTAAATGCCTCCAAATAGTATTTAATTCACTTCCCGAGCCCCTGGAAGCATGAAAATCACTTTAAACATGCTAATTTTAGCTCTAACACTGATGATCCACCTACAAATGTTAACTGACGTTCAAAAATAAAACATTTGAAAACGGACCATTTTCCACATTTCTGAATCATGACGTAATGGGGGGGTGTTATCTCTTTTGTCGAAAATCAGCCGTTTTTGCTCGAACATTAAATGCCTCCAAATGGTATTTAATTAACTTCCCGGGGTGAAGAAACCCTTTTTGAGAACTCAGAGTGAGTAAATTGGCCATTTTCATGCACTTTTAACCATTCCATAAATCTTGTGTTTAGGGCCCCTGGAAGCCTGAAAATCACTTTAAACATGCTAATTTTAGCTCTAACACTGATGATCCACCTACAAATGTGAACTGACGTTCAAAAATAAAACATTTGAAAATGGACCATTTTCCACATTTCTGAAGCATGACGTAATGGGGGGGTGTTATCTCTTTTGTCGAAAATCAGCCGTTTTTGCTCGAACATTAAATGCCTCCAAATGGTATTTAATTAACTTCCCGGGCTGAAGAAACCCCTTTTGAGACCTCAGAGTGAGTAAATTGGCCATTTTCATGCACTTTTAACCATTCCATAAATCTTGTGTTTAGGGCCCCTGGAAGCATGAAAATCACTTTAAACATGCTAATTTTAGCTCTAACACTGATGATCCACCTACAAATGTGAACTGACGTTCAAAAATAAAACATTTGAAAACGGACCATTTTCCACATTTCTGAAGCATGACGTAATGGGGGGGTGTTATCTCTTTTGTCAAAAATCAGCTGTTTTTGATTGAACATTAAATGCCTCCAAATAGTATTTAATTCACTTCCCGAGCCCCTGGAAGCATGAAAATCACTTTAAACATGCTAATTTTAGCTCTAACACTGATGATCCACCTACAAATGTGAACTGACGTTCAAAAATAAAACATTTGAAAACGGACCATTTTCCACATTTCTGAAGCATGACGTAATGGGGGGGTGTTATCTCTTTTGTCGAAAATCAGCCGTTTTTGCTCGAACATTAAATGCCTCCAAATGGTATTTAATTAACTTCCTGGGGTGAAGAAACCCTTTTTTGAGACCTCAGAGTGAGTAAATTGGCCATTTTCATGCACTTTTAACCATTCCATAAATGTTGTGTTTAGGGCCCCTGGAAGCATGAAAATCACTTTAAACATGCTAATTTTAGCTCTAACACTGATGATCCACCTACAAATGTGAACTGACGTTCAAAAATAAAACATTTGAAAACGGACCATTTTCCACATTTCTGAAGCATGACGTAATGGGGCGGTGTTATCTCTTTTGTCAAAAATCAGCTGTTTTTGCTTGAACATTAAATGCCTCCAAATAGTATTTAATTTACTTCCCGAGCCCCTGGAAGCATGAAAATCACTTTAAACATGCTAATTTTAGCTCTAACACTGATGATCCACCTACAAATGTGAACTGACGTTCAAAAATAAAACATTTGAAAACGGACCATTTTCCACATTTCTGAAGCATGACGTAATGGTAGGGTGTTATCTCTTTTGTCGAAAATCAGCCGTTTTTGCTCGAACATTAAATGCCTCCAAATGGTATTTAATTAACTTCCCGGGGTGAAGAAACCCTTTTTGAGAACTCAGAGTGAGTAAATTGGCCATTTTCATGCACTTTTAACCATTCCATAAATCTTGTGTTTAGGGCCCCTGGAAGCCTGAAAATCACTTTAAACATGCTAATTTTAGCTCTAACACTGATGATCCACCTACAAATGTGAACTGACGTTCAAAAATAAAACATTTGAAAACGGACCATTTTCCACATTTCTGAAGCATGACGAAATGGGGGGGTGTTATCTCTTTTGTCAAAAATCAGCTGTTTTTGCTTGAACATTAAATGCCTCCAAATAGTATTTAATTCACTTCCTGAGCCCCTGGAAGCATGAAAATCACTTTAAACATGCTAATTTTAGCTCTAACACTGATGATCCACCTACAAATGTGAACTGACGTTCAAAAATAAAACATTTGAAAACGGACCATTTTCCACATTTCTGAAGCATGACGTAATGGTAGGGTGTTATCTCTTTTGTCGAAAATCAGCCGTTTTTGCTCGAACATTAAATGCCTCCAAATGGTATTTAATTAACTTCCCGGGGTGAAGAAACCCTTTTTGAGAACTCAGAGTGAGTAAATTGGCCATTTTCATGCACTTTTAACCATTCCATAAATCTTGTGTTTAGGGCCCCTGGAAGCCTGAAAATCACTTTAAACATGCTAATTTTAGCTCTAACACTGATGATCCACCTACAAATGTGAACTGACGTTCAAAAATAAAACATTTGAAAACGGACCATTTTCCACATTTCTGAAGCATGAGGAAATGGGGGGGTGTTATCTCTTTTGTCAAAAATCAGCTGTTTTTGCTTGAACATTAAATGCCTCCAAATAGTATTTAATTCACTTCCCGAGCCCCTGGAAGCATGAAAATCACTTTAAACATGCTAATTTTAGCTCTAACACTGATGATCCACCTACAAATGTGAACTGACGTTCAAAAATAAAACATTTGAAAACGGACCATTTTCCACATTTCTGAAGCATGACGTAATGGGGGGTGTTATCTCTTTTGTCGAAAATCAGCCGTTTTTGCTCGAACATTAAATGCCTCCAAATGGTATTTAATTAACTTCCTGGGGTGAAGAAACCCTTTTTTGAGAACTCAGAGTGAGTAAATTGGCCATTTTCATGCACTTTTAACCATTCCATAAATGTTGTGTTTAGGGCCCCTGGAAGCATGAAAATCACTTTAAACATGCTAATTTTAGCTCTAACACTGATGATCCACCTACAAATGTGAACTGACGTTCAAAAATAAAACATTTGAAAACGGACCATTTTCCACATTTCTGAAGCATGACGTAATGGGGGGGTGTTATCTCTTTTGTCAAAAATCAGCTGTTTTTGCTTGAACATAAAATGCCTCCAAATAGTATTTAATTTACTTCCCGAGCCCCTGGAAGAATGAAAATCACTTTAAACATGCTAATTTTAGCTCTAACACTGATGATCCACCTACAAATGTGAACTGACGTTCAAAAATAAAACATTTGCAAACGGACCATTTTCCACATTTCTGAAGCATGACGTAATGGTAGGGTGTTATCTCTTTTGTGGAAAATCAGCCGTTTTTGCTCGAACATTAAATGCCTCCAAATTGTATTTAATTAACTTCCCGGGGTGAAGAAACCCTTTTTTGAGAACTCAGAGTGAGTAAATTGGCCATTTTCATGCACTTTTAACGATTCCATAAATCTTGTGTTTAGGGCCCCTGGAAACCTGAAAATCACTTTAAACATGCTAATTTTAGCTCTAACACTGATGATCCACCTACAAATGTGAACTGACGTTCAAAAATAAAACATTTGAAAACTGACCATTTTCCACATTTCTGAAGCATGACGAAATGGGGGGGTGTTATCTCTTTTGTCAAACATCAGCTGTTTTTGCTTGAACATTAAATGCCTCCAAATAGTATTTAATTCACTTCCCGAGCCCCTGGAAGCATGAAAATCACTTTAAACATGCTAATTTTAGCTCTAACACTGATGATCCACCTACAAATGTGAACTGACGTTCAAAAATAAAACATTTGAAAACGGACCATTTTCCACATTTCTGAAGCATGACGTAATGGTAGGGTGTTATCTCTTTTGTCAAAAATCAGCCGTTTTTGCTCGAACATTAAATGCCTCCAAATGGTATTTAATTAACTTCCTGTGGTGAAGAAACCCTTTTTGAGAACTCAGAGTGAGTAAATTGGCTATTTCCATGCACTTTTAACCATTCCATAAATCTTGTGTTTAGGGCCCCTGGAAGCCTGAAAATCACTTTAAACATGCTAATTTTAGCTCTAACACTGATGATCCACCTACAAATGTGAACTGACGTTCAAAAATAAAACATTTGAAAACGGACCATTTTCCACATTTCTGAAGCATGACGTAATGGGGGGGTCTTATCTCTTTTGTCGAAAATCAGCCGTTTTTGCTCAAACATTAAATGCCTCCAAATGGTATTTAATTAACTTCCCGGGGTGAAGAAACCCTTTTTGAGAACTCAGAGTGAGTAAATTGGCCATTTTCATGCACTTTTAACCATTCCATAAATCTTGTGTTTAGGGCCCCTGGAAGCATGAAAATCACTTTAAACATGCTAATTTTAGCTCTAACACTGATGATCCACCTACAAATGTGAACTGACGTTCAAAAATAAAACATTTGAAAACGGACCATTTTCCACATTTCTGAAGCATGACGTAATGGGGGGTGTTATCTCTTTTGTCAAAAATCAGCTGTTTTTGATTGAACATTAAATGCCTCCAAATAGTATTTAATTCACTTCCCGAGCCCCTGGAAGCATGAAAATCACTTTAAACATGCTAATTTTAGCTCTAACACTGATGATCCACCTACAAATGTGAACTGACGTTCAAAAATAAAACATTTGAAAACGGACCATTTTCCACATTTCTGAAGCATGACGTAATGGGAGGTGTTATCTCTTTTGTCAAAAATCAGCTGTTTTTGATTGAACATTAAATGCCTACAAATAGTATTTAATTCACTTCCCGAGCCCCTGGAAGCATGAAAATCACTTTAAACATGCTAATTTTAGCTCTAACACTGATGATCCACCTACAAATGTGAACTGACGTTCAAAAATAAAACATTTGAAAACGGACCATTTTCCACATTTCTGAAGCATGACGTAATGGGGGGTGTTATCTCTTTTGTCGAAAATCAGCCGTTTTTGCTCGAACATTAAATGCCTCGAAATGGTATTTAATTAACTTCCTGGGGTGAAGAAACCCTTTTTTGAGAACTCAGAGTGAGTAAATTGGCCATTTTCATGCACTTTTAACCATTCCATAAATGTTGTGTTTAGGGCCCCTGGAAGCATGAAAATCACTTTAAACATGCTAATTTTAGCTCTAACACTGATGATCCACCTACAAATGTGAACTGACGTTCAAAAATAAAACATTTGAAAACGGACCATTTTCCACATTTCTGAAGCATGACGTAATGGGGGGGTGTTATCTCTTTTGTCAAAAATCAGCTGTTTTTGCTTGAACATAAAATGCCTCCAAATAGTATTTAATTTACTTCCCGAGCCCCTGGAAGAATGAAAATCACTTTAAACATGCTAATTTTAGCTCTAACACTGATGATCCACCTACAAATGTGAACTGACGTTCAAAAATAAAACATTTGCAAACGGACCATTTTCCACATTTCTGAAGCATGACGTAATGGTAGGGTGTTATCTCTTTTGTGGAAAATCAGCCGTTTTTGCTCGAACATTAAATGCCTCCAAATTGTATTTAATTAACTTCCCGGGGTGAAGAAACCCTTTTTTGAGAACTCAGAGTGAGTAAATTGGCCATTTTCATGCACTTTTAACGATTCCATAAATCTTGTGTTTAGGGCCCCTGGAAACCTGAAAATCACTTTAAACATGCTAATTTTAGCTCTAACACTGATGATCCACCTACAAATGTGAACTGACGTTCAAAAATAAAACATTTGAAAACTGACCATTTTCCACATTTCTGAAGCATGACGAAATGGGGGGGTGTTATCTCTTTTGTCAAACATCAGCTGTTTTTGCTTGAACATTAAATGCCTCCAAATAGTATTTAATTCACTTCCCGAGCCCCTGGAAGCATGAAAATCACTTTAAACATGCTAATTTTAGCTCTAACACTGATGATCCACCTACAAATGTGAACTGACGTTCAAAAATAAAACATTTGAAAACGGACCATTTTCCACATTTCTGAAGCATGACGTAATGGTAGGGTGTTATCTCTTTTGTCAAAAATCAGCCGTTTTTGCTCGAACATTAAATGCCTCCAAATGGTATTTAATTAACTTCCTGTGGTGAAGAAACCCTTTTTGAGAACTCAGAGTGAGTAAATTGGCTATTTCCATGCACTTTTAACCATTCCATAAATCTTGTGTTTAGGGCCCCTGGAAGCCTGAAAATCACTTTAAACATGCTAATTTTAGCTCTAACACTGATGATCCACCTACAAATGTGAACTGACGTTCAAAAATAAAACATTTGAAAACGGACCATTTTCCACATTTCTGAAGCATGACGTAATGGGGGGGTCTTATCTCTTTTGTCGAAAATCAGCCGTTTTTGCTCAAACATTAAATGCCTCCAAATGGTATTTAATTAACTTCCCGGGGTGAAGAAACCCTTTTTGAGAACTCAGAGTGAGTAAATTGGCCATTTTCATGCACTTTTAACCATTCCATAAATCTTGTGTTTAGGGCCCCTGGAAGCATGAAAATCACTTTAAACATGCTAATTTTAGCTCTAACACTGATGATCCACCTACAAATGTGAACTGACGTTCAAAAATAAAACATTTGAAAACGGACCATTTTCCACATTTCTGAAGCATGACGTAATGGGGGGTGTTATCTCTTTTGTCAAAAATCAGCTGTTTTTGATTGAACATTAAATGCCTCCAAATAGTATTTAATTCACTTCCCGAGCCCCTGGAAGCATGAAAATCACTTTAAACATGCTAATTTTAGCTCTAACACTGATGATCCACCTACAAATGTGAACTGACGTTCAAAAATAAAACATTTGAAAACGGACCATTTTCCACATTTCTGAAGCATGACGTAATGGTAGGGTGTTATCTCTTTTGTCAAAAATCAGCCGTTTTTGCTCGAACATTAAATGCCTCCAAATGGTATTTAATTAACTTCCTGTGGTGAAGAAACCCTTTTTGAGAACTCAGAGTGAGTAAATTGGCTATTTCCATGCACTTTTAACCATTCCATAAATCTTGTGTTTAGGGCCCCTGGAAGCCTGAAAATCACTTTAAACATGCTAATTTTAGCTCTAACACTGATGATCCACCTACAAATGTGAACTGACGTTCAAAAATAAAACATTTGAAAACGGACCATTTTCCACATTTCTGAAGCATGACGTAATGGGGGGGTCTTATCTCTTTTGTCGAAAATCAGCCGTTTTTGCTCAAACATTAAATGCCTCCAAATGGTATTTAATTAACTTCCCGGGGTGAAGAAACCCTTTTTGAGAACTCAGAGTGAGTAAATTGGCCATTTTCATGCACTTTTAACCATTCCATAAATCTTGTGTTTAGGGCCCCTGGAAGCATGAAAATCACTTTAAACATGCTAATTTTAGCTCTAACACTGATGATCCACCTACAAATGTGAACTGACGTTCAAAAATAAAACATTTGAAAACGGACCATTTTCCACATTTCTGAAGCATGACGTAATGGGGGGTGTTATCTCTTTTGTCAAAAATCAGCTGTTTTTGATTGAACATTAAATGCCTCCAAATAGTATTTAATTCACTTCCCGAGCCCCTGGAAGCATGAAAATCACTTTAAACATGCTAATTTTAGCTCTAACACTGATGATCCACCTACAAATGTGAACTGACGTTCAAAAATAAAACATTTGAAAACGGACCATTTTCCACATTTCTGAAGCATGACGTAATGGGAGGGTGTTATCTCTTTTGTCGAAAATCAGCCGTTTTTGCTCGAACATTAAATGCCTCCAAATGGTATTTAATTAACTTCCTGGGGTGAAGAAACCCTTTTTTGAGACCTCAGAGTGAGTAAATTGGCCATTTTCATGCACTTTTAACCATTCCATAAATGTTGTGTTTAGGGCCCCTGGAAGCATGAAAATCACTTTAAACATGCTAATTTTAGCTCTAACACTGATGATCCACCTACAAATGTGAACTGACGTTCAAAAATAAAACATTTGAAAACGGACCATTTTCCACATTTCTGAAGCATGACGTAATGGGGGGGTGTTATCTCTTTTGTCAAAAATCAGCTGTTTTTGCTTGAACATTAAATGCCTCCAAATAGTATTTAATTTACTTCCCGAGCCCCTGGAAGAATGAAAATCACTTTAAACATGCTAATTTTAGCTCTAACACTGATGATCCACCTACAAATGTGAACTGACGTTCAAAAATAAAACATTTGAAAACGGACCATTTTCCACATTTCTGAAGCATGACGTAATGGGGGGGTGTTATCTCTTTTGTCAAAAATCAGCTGTTTTTGCTTGAACATAAAATGCCTCCAAATAGTATTTAATTTACTTCCCGAGCCCCTGGAAGAATGAAAATCACTTTAAACATGCTAATTTTAGCTCTAACACTGATGATCCACCTACAAATGTGAACTGACGTTCAAAAATAAAACATTTGCAAACGGACCATTTTCCACATTTCTGAAGCATGACGTAATGGTAGGGTGTTATCTCTTTTGTGGAAAATCAGCCGTTTTTGCTCGAACATTAAATGCCTCCAAATTGTATTTAATTAACTTCCCGGGGTGAAGAAACCCTTTTTTGAGAACTCAGAGTGAGTAAATTGGCCATTTTCATGCACTTTTAACGATTCCATAAATCTTGTGTTTAGGGCCCCTGGAAACCTGAAAATCACTTTAAACATGCTAATTTTAGCTCTAACACTGATGATCCACCTACAAATGTGAACTGACGTTCAAAAATAAAACATTTGAAAACTGACCATTTTCCACATTTCTGAAGCATGACGAAATGGGGGGGTGTTATCTCTTTTGTCAAACATCAGCTGTTTTTGCTTGAACATTAAATGCCTCCAAATAGTATTTAATTCACTTCCCGAGCCCCTGGAAGCATGAAAATCACTTTAAACATGCTAATTTTAGCTCTAACACTGATGATCCACCTACAAATGTGAACTGACGTTCAAAAATAAAACATTTGAAAACGGACCATTTTCCACATTTCTGAAGCATGACGTAATGGTAGGGTGTTATCTCTTTTGTCAAAAATCAGCCGTTTTTGCTCGAACATTAAATGCCTCCAAATGGTATTTAATTAACTTCCTGTGGTGAAGAAACCCTTTTTGAGAACTCAGAGTGAGTAAATTGGCTATTTCCATGCACTTTTAACCATTCCATAAATCTTGTGTTTAGGGCCCCTGGAAGCCTGAAAATCACTTTAAACATGCTAATTTTAGCTCTAACACTGATGATCCACCTACAAATGTGAACTGACGTTCAAAAATAAAACATTTGAAAACGGACCATTTTCCACATTTCTGAAGCATGACGTAATGGGGGGGTCTTATCTCTTTTGTCGAAAATCAGCCGTTTTTGCTCAAACATTAAATGCCTCCAAATGGTATTTAATTAACTTCCCGGGGTGAAGAAACCCTTTTTGAGAACTCAGAGTGAGTAAATTGGCCATTTTCATGCACTTTTAACCATTCCATAAATCTTGTGTTTAGGGCCCCTGGAAGCATGAAAATCACTTTAAACATGCTAATTTTAGCTCTAACACTGATGATCCACCTACAAATGTGAACTGACGTTCAAAAATAAAACATTTGAAAACGGACCATTTTCCACATTTCTGAAGCATGACGTAATGGGGGGTGTTATCTCTTTTGTCAAAAATCAGCTGTTTTTGATTGAACATTAAATGCCTCCAAATAGTATTTAATTCACTTCCCGAGCCCCTGGAAGCATGAAAATCACTTTAAACATGCTAATTTTAGCTCTAACACTGATGATCCACCTACAAATGTGAACTGACGTTCAAAAATAAAACATTTGAAAACGGACCATTTTCCACATTTCTGAAGCATGACGTAATGGTAGGGTGTTATCTCTTTTGTCAAAAATCAGCCGTTTTTGCTCGAACATTAAATGCCTCCAAATGGTATTTAATTAACTTCCTGTGGTGAAGAAACCCTTTTTGAGAACTCAGAGTGAGTAAATTGGCTATTTCCATGCACTTTTAACCATTCCATAAATCTTGTGTTTAGGGCCCCTGGAAGCCTGAAAATCACTTTAAACATGCTAATTTTAGCTCTAACACTGATGATCCACCTACAAATGTGAACTGACGTTCAAAAATAAAACATTTGAAAACGGACCATTTTCCACATTTCTGAAGCATGACGTAATGGGGGGGTCTTATCTCTTTTGTCGAAAATCAGCCGTTTTTGCTCAAACATTAAATGCCTCCAAATGGTATTTAATTAACTTCCCGGGGTGAAGAAACCCTTTTTGAGAACTCAGAGTGAGTAAATTGGCCATTTTCATGCACTTTTAACCATTCCATAAATCTTGTGTTTAGGGCCCCTGGAAGCATGAAAATCACTTTAAACATGCTAATTTTAGCTCTAACACTGATGATCCACCTACAAATGTGAACTGACGTTCAAAAATAAAACATTTGAAAACGGACCATTTTCCACATTTCTGAAGCATGACGTAATGGGGGGTGTTATCTCTTTTGTCAAAAATCAGCTGTTTTTGATTGAACATTAAATGCCTCCAAATAGTATTTAATTCACTTCCCGAGCCCCTGGAAGCATGAAAATCACTTTAAACATGCTAATTTTAGCTCTAACACTGATGATCCACCTACAAATGTGAACTGACGTTCAAAAATAAAACATTTGAAAACGGACCATTTTCCACATTTCTGAAGCATGACGTAATGGGAGGGTGTTATCTCTTTTGTCGAAAATCAGCCGTTTTTGCTCGAACATTAAATGCCTCCAAATGGTATTTAATTAACTTCCTGGGGTGAAGAAACCCTTTTTTGAGACCTCAGAGTGAGTAAATTGGCCATTTTCATGCACTTTTAACCATTCCATAAATGTTGTGTTTAGGGCCCCTGGAAGCATGAAAATCACTTTAAACATGCTAATTTTAGCTCTAACACTGATGATCCACCTACAAATGTGAACTGACGTTCAAAAATAAAACATTTGAAAACGGACCATTTTCCACATTTCTGAAGCATGACGTAATGGGGGGGTGTTATCTCTTTTGTCAAAAATCAGCTGTTTTTGCTTGAACATTAAATGCCTCCAAATAGTATTTAATTTACTTCCCGAGCCCCTGGAAGCATGAAAATCACTTTAAACATGCTAATTTTAGCTCTAACACTGATGATCCACCTACAAATGTGAACTGACGTTCAAAAATAAAACATTTGAAAACTGACCATTTTCCACATTTCTGAAGCATGACGTAATGGGGGGGTGTTATCTCTTTTGTCGAAAATCAGCCGTTTTTGCTCGAACATTAAATGCCTCCAAATGGTATTTAATTAACTTCCCGGGGTGAAGAAACCCTTTTTGAGAACTCAGAGTGAGTAAATTGGCCATTTTCATGCACTTTTAACCATTCCATAAATCTTGTGTTTAGGGCCCCTGGAAGCCTGAAAATCACTTTAAACATGCTAATTTTAGCTCTAACACTGATGATCCACCTACAAATGTGAACTGACGTTCAAAAATAAAACATTTGAAAACGGACCATTTTCCACATTTCTGAAGCATGACGGAATGGGGGGGTGTTATCTCTTTTGTCAAAAATCAGCTGTTTTTGCTTGAACATTAAATGCCTCCAAATAGTATTTAATTCACTTCCCGAGCCCCTGGAAGCATGAAAATCACTTTAAACATGCTAATTTTAGCTCTAACACTGATGATCCACCTACAAATGTGAACTGATGTTCAAAAATAAAACATTTGAAAACGGACCATTTTCCACATTTCTGAAGCATGACGTAATGGGGGGGTGTTATCTCTTTTGTCGAAAATCAGCCGTTTTTGCTCGAACATTAAATGCCTCCAAATGGTATTTAATTAACTTCCCGGGGTGAAGAAACCCTTTTTGAGAACTCAGAGTGAGTAAATTGGCCATTTTCATGCACTTTTAACCATTCCATAAATCTTGTGTTTAGGGCCCCTGGAAGCATGAAAATCACTTTAAACATGCTAATTTTAGCTCTAACACTGATGATCCACCTACAAATGTGAACTGACGTTCAAAAATAAAACATTTGAAAACGGACCATTTTCCACATTTCTGAAGCATGACGTAATGGGGGGGTGTTATCTCTTTTGTCGAAAATCAGCTGTTTTTGATTGAACATTAAATGCCTCCATATAGTATTTAATTCACTTCCCGAGCCCCTGGAAGCATGAAAATCACTTTAAACATGCTAATTGTAGCTCTAACACTGATGATCCACCTACAAATGTGAACTGACGTTCAAAAATAAAACATTTGAAAACGGACCATTTTCCACATTTCTGAAGCATGACGTAATGGGGGGTGTTATCTCTTTTGTCGAAAATCAGCCGTTTTTGCTCGAACATTAAATGCCTCCAAATGGTATTTAATTAACTTCCTGGGGTGAAGAAACCCTTTTTTGAGAACTCAGAGTGAGTAAATTGGCCATTTTCATGCACTTTTAACCATTCCATAAATCTTGTGTTTAGGGCCCCAGGAAGCATGAAAATCACTTTAAACATGCTAATTTTAGCTCTAACACAGATGATCCACCTACAAATGTGAACTGACGTTCAAAAATAAAACATTTGAAAATGGACCATTTTCCACATTTCTGAAGCATGACGGAATGGGGTGGTGTTATCTCTTTTGTAAAAAATCAGCTGTTTTTGATTGAACATTAAATGCCTCCAAATAGTATTTAATTCACTTCCCGAGCCCCTGGAAGCATGAAAATCACTTTAAACATGCTAATTTTAGCTCTAACACTGATGATCCACCTACAAATGTGAACTGACGTTCAAAAATAAAACATTTAAAAACGGACCATTTTCCACATTTCTGAAGCATGACGTAATGGGGGGGTGTTATCTCTTTTGTCGAAAATCAGCCGTTTTTGCTCGAACATTAAATGCCTCCAAATGGTATTTAATTAACTTCCCGGGGTGAAGAAACCCTTTTTGAGAACTCAGAGTGAGTAAATTGGCCATTTTCATGCACTTTTAACCATTCCATAAATCTTGTGTTTAGGGCCCCTGGAAGCATGAAAATCACTTTAAACATGCTAATTTTAGCTCTAACACTGATGATCCACCTACAAATGAGAACTGACGTTCAAAAATAAAACATTTGAAAACGGACCATTTTCCACATTTCTGAAGCATGACGTAATGGAGGGGTGTTATCTCTTTTGTCAAAAATCAGCTGTTTTTGCTTGAACATTAAATGCCTCCAAATAGTATTGAATTCACTTCCCGAGCCCCTGGAAGCATGAAATTCACTTTAAACATGCTAATTTTAGCTCTAACACTGATGATCCACCTACAAATGTGAACTGACGTTCAAAAATAAAGCATTTGAAAACGGACCATTTTCCACATTTCTGAAGCATGACGTAATGGGGGGGTGTTATCTCTTTTGTCGAAAATCAGCCATTTTTGCTCGAACATTAAATGCCTCCAAATGGTATTTAATTAACTTCCCGGGGTGAAGAAACCCTTTTTGAGAACTCAGAGTGAGTAAATTGGCCATTTTCATCCACTTTTAACCATTCCATAAATCTTGTGTTTAGGGCCCCTGGAAGCATGAAAATCACTTTAAACATGCTAATTTTAGCTCTAACACTGATGATCCACCTACAAATGTGAACTGACGTTCAAAAATAAAACATTTGAAAACGGACCATTTTCCACATTTCTGAAGCATGACGTAATGGGGGGGTGTTATCTCTTTTGTCAAAAATCAGCTGTTTTTGATTGAACATTAAATGCCTCCAAATACTATTTAATTCACTTCCCGAGCCCCTGGAAGCATGAAAATCACTTTAAACATGCTAATTTTAGCTCTAACACTGATGATCCACCTACAAATGTGAACTGACGTTCAAAAATAAAACATTTGAAAACGGACCATTTTCCACATTTCTGAAGCATGACGTAATGGGGGGGTGTTATCTCTTTTGTCAAAAATCAGCTGTTTTTGCTTGAACATTAAATGCCTCCAAATAGTATTTAATTTACTTCCCGAGCCCCTGGAAGAATGAAAATCACTTTAAACATGCTAATTTTAGCTCTAACACTGATGATCCACCTACAAATGTGAACTGACGTTCAAAAATAAAACATTTGAAAACGGACCATTTTCCACATTTCTGAAGCATGACGTAATGGTAGGGTGTTATCTCTTTTGTCGAAAGTCAGCCGTTTTTGCTCGAACATTAAATGCCTCCAAATGGTATTTAATTAACTTCCCGGGGTGAAGAAACCCTTTTTGAGAACTCAGAGTGAGTAAATTGGCCATTTTCATGCACTTTTAACCATTCCATAAATCTTGTGTTTAGGGCCCCTGGAAGCATGAAAATCACTTTAAACATGCTAATTTTAGCTCTAACACTGATGATCCACCTACAAATGTGAACTGACGTTCAAAAATAAAACATTTGAAAACGGACCATTTTCCACATTTCTGAAGCATGACGTAATGGGGGGGTGTTATCTCTTTTGTCAAAAATCAGCTGTTTTTGATTGAACATTAAATGCCTCCAAATACTATTTAATTCACTTCCCGAGCCCCTGGAAGCATGAAAATCACTTTAAACATGCTAATTTTAGCTCTAACACTGATGATCCACCTACAAATGTGAACTGACGTTCAAAAATAAAACATTTGAAAACGGACCATTTTCCACATTTCTGAAGCATGACGTAATGGGGGGGTGTTATCTCTTTTGTCAAAAATCAGCTGTTTTTGCTTGAACATTAAATGCCTCCAAATAGTATTTAATTTACTTCCAGAGCCCCTGGAAGAATGAAAATCACTTTAAACATGCTAATTTTAGCTCTAACACTGATGATCCACCTACAAATGTGAACTGACGTTCAAAAATAAAACATTTGAAAACGGACCATTTTCCACATTTCTGAAGCATGACGTAATGGTAGGGTGTTATCTCTTTTGTCGAAAGTCAGCCGTTTTTGCTCGAACATTAAATGCCTCCAAATGGTATTTAATTAACTTCCCGGGGTGAAGAAACCCTTTTTGAGAACTCAGAGTGAGTAAATTGGCCATTTTCATGCACTTTTAACCATTCCATAAATCTTGTGTTTAGGGCCCCTGGAAGCATGAAAATCACTTTAAACATGCTAATTTTAGCTCTAACACTGATGATCCACCTACAAATGAGAACTGACGTTCAAAAATAAAACATTTGAAAACGGACCATTTTCCACATTTCTGAAGCATGACGTAATGGGGGGGTGTTATCTCTTTTGTCAAAAATCAGCTGTTTTTGCTTGAACATTAAATGCCTCCAAATAGTATTGAATTCACTTCCCGAGCCCCTGGAAGCATGAAATTCACTTTAAACATGCTAATTTTAGCTCTAACACTGATGATCCACCTACAAATGTGAACTGACGTTCAAAAATAAAGCATTTGAAAACGGACCATTTTCCACATTTCTGAAGCATGACGTAATGGGGGGGTGTTATCTCTTTTGTCGAAAATCAGCCATTTTTGCTCGAACATTAAATGCCTCCAAATGGTATTTAATTAACTTCCCGGGGTGAAGAAACCCTTTTTGAGAACTCAGAGTGAGTAAATTGGCCATTTTCATGCACTTTTAACCATTCCATAAATCTTGTGTTTAGGGCCCCTGGAAGCATGAAAATCACTTTAAACATGCTAATTTTAGCTCTAACACTGATGATCCACCTACAAATGTGAACTGACGTTCAAAAATAAAACATTTGAAAACGGACCATTTTCCACATTTCTGAAGCATGACGTAATGGGGGGGTGTTATCTCTTTTGTCAAAAATCAGCTGTTTTTGATTGAACATTAAATGCCTCCAAATACTATTTAATTCACTTCCCGAGCCCCTGGAAGCATGAAAATCACTTTAAACATGCTAATTTTAGCTCTAACACTGATGATCCACCTACAAATGTGAACTGACGTTCAAAAATAAAACATTTGAAAACGGACCATTTTCCACATTTCTGAAGCATGACGTAATGGGGGGGTGTTATCTCTTTTGTCAAAAATCAGCTGTTTTTGCTTGAACATTAAATGCCTCCAAATAGTATTTAATTTACTTCCCGAGCCCCTGGAAGAATGAAAATCACTTTAAACATGCTAATTTTAGCTCTAACACTGATGATCCACCTACAAATGTGAACTGACGTTCAAAAATAAAACATTTGAAAACGGACCATTTTCCACATTTCTGAAGCATGACGTAATGGTAGGGTGTTATCTCTTTTGTCGAAAGTCAGCCGTTTTTGCTCGAACATTAAATGCCTCCAAATGGTATTTAATTAACTTCCCGGGGTGAAGAAACCCTTTTTGAGAACTCAGAGTGAGTAAATTGGCCATTTTCATGCACTTTTAACCATTCCATAAATCTTGTGTTTAGGGCCCCTGGAAGCCTGAAAATCACTTTAAACATGCTAATTTTAGCTCTAACACTGATGATCCACCTACAAATGTGAACTGACGTTCAAAAATAAAACATTTGAAAACTGACCATTTTCCACATTTCTGAAGCATGACGAAATGGGGGGGGTGTTATCTCTTTTGTCAAAAATCAGCTGTTTTTGCTTGAACATTAAATGCCTCCAAATAGTATTTAATTCACTTCCCGAGCCCCTGGAAGCATGAAAATCACTTTAAACATGCTAATTTTAGCTCTAACACTGATGATCCACCTACAAATGTGAACTGACGTTCAAAAATAAAACATTTGAAAACGGACCATTTTCCACATTTCTGAAGCATGACGTAATGGGGGGGTGTTATCTCTTTTGTCAAAAATCAGCTGTTTTTGATTGAACATTAAATGCCTCCAAATACTATTTAATTCACTTCCCGAGCCCCTGGAAGCATGAAAATCACTTTAAACATGCTAATTTTAGCTCTAACACTGATGATCCACCTACAAATGTGAACTGACGTTCAAAAATAAAACATTTGAAAACGGACCATTTTCCACATTTCTGAAGCATGACGTAATGGGGGGGTGTTATCTCTTTTGTCAAAAATCAGCTGTTTTTGCTTGAACATTAAATGCCTCCAAATAGTATTTAATTTACTTCCCGAGCCCCTGGAAGAATGAAAATCACTTTAAACATGCTAATTTTAGCTCTAACACTGATGATCCACCTACAAATGTGAACTGACGTTCAAAAATAAAACATTTGAAAACGGACCATTTTCCACATTTCTGAAGCATGACGTAATGGTAGGGTGTTATCTCTTTTGTCGAAAGTCAGCCGTTTTTGCTCGAACATTAAATGCCTCCAAATGGTATTTAATTAACTTCCCGGGGTGAAGAAACCCTTTTTGAGAACTCAGAGTGAGTAAATTGGCCATTTTCATGCACTTTTAACCATTCCATAAATCTTGTGTTTAGGGCCCCTGGAAGCCTGAAAATCACTTTAAACATGCTAATTTTAGCTCTAACACTGATGATCCACCTACAAATGTGAACTGACGGTCAAAAATAAAACATTTGAAAACTGACCATTTTCCACATTTCTGAAGCATGACGAAATGGGGGGGGTGTTATCTCTTTTGTCAAAAATCAGCTGTTTTTGCTTGAACATTAAATGCCTCCAAATAGTATTTAATTCACTTCCCGAGCCCCTGGAAGCATGAAAATCACTTTAAACATGCTAATTTTAGCTCTAACACTGATGATCCACCTACAAATGTGAACTGACGTTCAAAAATAAAACATTTGAAAACGGACCATTTTCCACATTTCTGAAGCATGACGTAATGGTAGGGTGTTATCTCTTTTGTCGAAAATCAGCCGTTTTTGCTCGAACATTAAATGCCTCCAAATGGTATTTAATTAACTTCCCGTGGTGAAGAAACCCTTTTTGAGAACTCAGAGTGAGTAAATTGGCTATTTCCATGCACTTTTAACCATTCCATAAATCTTGTGTTTAGGGCCCCTGGAAGCCTGAAAATCACTTTAAACATGCTAATTTTAGCTCTAACACTGATGATCCACCTACAAATGTGAACTGACGTTCAAAAATAAAACATTTGAAAACGGACCATTTTCCACATTTCTGAAGCATGGCGAAATGGGGGGGTGTTATCTCTTTTGTCAAAAATCAGCTGTTTTTGCTTGAACATTAAATGCCTCCAAATAGTATTTAATTCACTTCCCGAGCCCCTGGAAGCATGAAAATCACTTTAAACATGCTAATTTTAGCTCTAACACTGATGATCCACCTACAAATGTGAACTGACGTTCAAAAATAAAACATTTGAAAACGGACCATTTTCCACATTTCTGAAGCATGACGTAATGGGGGGTGTTATCTCTTTTGTCGAAAATCAGCCGTTTTTGCTCGAACATTAAATGCCTCCAAATGGTATTTAATTAACTTCCCGGGGTGAAGAAACCCTTTTTGAGAACTCAGAGTGAGTAAATTGGCCATTTTCATGCACTTTTAACCATTCCATAAATCTTGTGTTTAGGGCCCCTGGAAGCATGAAAATCACTTTAAACATGCTAATTTTAGCTCTAACACTGATGATCCACCTACAAATGTGAACTGACGTTCAAAAATAAAACATTTGAAAACGGACCATTTTCCACATTTCTGAAGCATGACGTAATGGGGGGGTGTTATCTCTTTTGTCAAAAATCAGCTGTTTTTGATTGAACATTAAATGCCTCCAAATAGTATTTAATTCACTTCCCGGGCCCCTGGAAGCATGAAAATCACTTTAAACATGCTAATTTTAGCTCTAACACTGATGATCCACCTACAAATGTGAACTGACGTTCAAAAATAAAACATTTGAAAACGGACCATTTTCCACATTTCTGAAGCATGACGTAATGGGGGGGTGTTATCTCTTTTGTCGAAAATCAGCCGTTTTTGCTCGAACATTAAATGCCTCCAAATGGTATTTAATTAACTTCCTGGGGTGAAGAAACCCTTTTTTGAGACCTCAGAGTGAGTAAATTGGCCATTTTCATGCACTTTTAACCATTCCATAAATGTTGTGTTTAGGGCCCCTGGAAGCATGAAAATCACTTTAAACATGCTAATTTTAGCTCTAACACTGATGATCCACCTTCAAATGTGAACTGACGTTCAAAAATAAAACATTTGAAAACGGACCATTTTCCACATTTCTGAAGCATGACGTAATGGGGGGGTGTTATCTCTTTTGTCAAAAATCAGCTGTTTTTGCTTGAACATTAAATGCCTCCAAATAGTATTTAATTTACTTCCCGAGCCCCTGGAAGCATGAAAATCACTTTAAACATGCTAATTTTAGCTCTAACACTGATGATCCACCTACAAATGTGAACTGACGTTCAAAAATAAAACATTTGAAAACGGACCATTTTCCACATTTCTGAAGCATGACGTAATGGTAGGGTGTTATCTCTTTTGTCGAAAATCAGCCGTTTTTGCTCGAACATTAAATGCCTCCAAATGGTATTTAATTAACTTCCCGGGCTGAAGAAACCCTTTTTGAGAACTCAGAGTGAGTAAATTGGCCATTTTCATGCACTTTTAACCATTCCATAAATCTTGTGTTTAGGGCCCCTGGAAGCCTGAAAATCACTTTAAACATGCTAATTTTAGCTCTAACACTGATGATCCACCTACAAATGTGAACTGACGTTCAAAAATAAAACATTTGAAAACGGACCATTTTCCACATTTCTGAAGCATGACGTAATGGGGGGGTGTTATCTCTTTTGTCAAAAATCAGCTGTTTTTGATTGAACATTAAATGCCTCCAAATAGTATTTAATTCACTTCCCGAGCCCCTGGAAGCATGAAAATCACTTTAAACATGCTAATTTTAGCTCTAACACTGATGATCCACCTACAAATGTGAACTGACGTTCAAAAATAAAACATTTGAAAACGGACCATTTTCCACATTTCTGAAGCATGACGTAATGTGGGGGTGTTATCTCTTTTGTCGAAAATCAGCCGTTTTTGCCCGAACATTAAATGCCTCCAAATGGTATTTGATTAAATTCCTGGGGTGAAGAAACCCTATTTTGAGACCTCAGAGTGAGTAAATTGGCCATTTTCATGCACTTTTAACCATTCCATAAATGTTGTGTTTAGGGCCCCTGGAAGTATGAAAATCACTTTAAACATGCTAATTTTAGCTCTAATACTGATGATCCACCTACAAATGTGAACTGAAGTTCAAAAATAAAACATTTGAAAACGGACCATTTTCCACATTTCTGAAGCATGACGAAATGGGGGGGTGTTATCTCTTTTGTCAAAAATCAGCTGTTTTTGCTTGAACATTAAATGCCTCCAAATAGTATTTAATTCACTTCCTGAGCCCCTGGAAGCATGAAAATCACTTTAAACATGCTAATTTTAGCTCTAACACTGATGATCCACCTACAAATGTGAACTGACGTTCAAAAATAAAACATTTGAAAACGGACCATTTTCCACATTTCTGAAGCATGACGTAATGGTAGGGTGTTATCTCTTTTGTCGAAAATCAGCCGTTTTTGCTCGAACATTAAATGCCTCCAAATGGTATTTAATTAACTTCCCAGGGTGAAGAAACCCTTTTTGAGAACTCAGAGTGAGTAAATTGGCCATTTTCATGCACTTTTAACCATTCCATAAATCTTGTGTTTAGGGCCCCTGGAAGCCTGAAAATCACTTTAAGCATGCTAATTTTAGCTCTAACACTGATGATCCACCTACAAATGTGACCTGACGTTCAAAAATAAAACATTTGAAAACGGACCATTTTCCACATTTCTGAAGCATGACGAAATGGGGGGGTGTTATCTCTTTTGTCAAAAATCAGCTGTTTTTGCTTGAACATTAAATGCCTCTAAAAAGTATTTAATTCACTTCCCGAGCCCCTGGAAGCATGAAAATCACTTTAAACATGCTAATTTTAGCTCTAACACTGATGATCCACCTACAAAT